>NC_134892.1:18502315-18664815 GCF_041734735.1 Babylonia areolata
CCATGTTTCACAGCAGTACAACAAGGTCGTCACCACAACAGTTCTGTAGGTTTTGATTTTGGGGCTGAGCCTGATGCCTTTGTTGTTCCACAGCCTGTTGTTCAGTCTGCCAAAGGCAGAGCTGCCTTGGTGATGCGCAGCGTCACTTCTGCATGAAGGGCTCCGTTGCTGCATAGGATGCTGCCCAGGCAGCAAAACTTGTCGACTGACTTGATCTTTGTGTCACCAGTCTTGATTGCAGGTGAGGGGGGGAGGCACTGGCGTTCTGTGAGCTAGCTTGTTGGTACATGGACTTGGTCTTGCTGAGGATGAAGGTGAGTCCAAAACTCCTGCAGGAGGTTGAGAACCTGTCCATAATGAACTGCATGTCCTCATGGTGTGTGCAGCAAGTGCGCATTCATCTGCAAAGAGGAACTCTCTCAACAGTGCCTCAAACACCCTGAACTTGGCGTGGAGTCGCTGCAAGTTGAAAAGTTTGCCATCTGTGCAAAGCTGAATGTAGCTGCCCCGGTCACAGTCTTGGAAGGCGTCAATCAGCATGGCAGATAAGAGAATGGAGAACAGTGTGGGTGCCAGGACGCAGCCCTGCTTCACTCCATTTACCACTTGGAAGGGATCTAACATGTCAGTATTTTCCAATACTCTCACCTGCGTGCCATCGTGGAATGACGCAATCAGCTGGATTAGGCTCTCTGGGCAGCTGAACTTTAGGAGGATCTTCCACAGACTATGGCGGTTCACTGTGTCGATGGCCTTAGTCAGGTCTACAAAGACCATGTGGAGCTACTTGTTCTGCTCACAGCACTTCTCTTGCATCTGGCATACGGCAAACACCATGTCACATGTTCCCCTGCCTGAGCGGAAGCCGCACTGTGTTTCAGGGATGACTGTGTTGGAGACATGGTCAACCAGTCTGCTCAGTATGATGCGGGCGAAGATCTTGCCGACGATGCAGAGGAGAGAGATTCCATGGCGGTTATTGCAGGATGTTTTGTCTCCCCTCCGTTTGTAAATGTGGACAATTGAAGCATCCTTGAAATCCTGGGGGACCTCCCCTCTCTTCCAGATAGACTGGAACAGGGCGGTCAGCTTGTCTGGGGCTTGGGAGGGGCAGCTAGCGAGTCATTGACTGGTATCTGTTGGAGGGCTGCAATAACCTCGTCAGATGCGGATGAGTCCCTGTTGAGGAGGGTGTTGAAGTGCTCTGCCAAGCGGGCAAGGATGTCTTTCTTGTCTGTCAGGAGGGTGGTCTGGTCAAAGGCTTGGACAGGGGTTGATCTTGGCCCATACACAGCTCGGAGACCATCATGGAAGGTCTTCATGTTGTGAGCATCAGCAGCGGACTGAAGCTCTTCAGACTTTCTCTCCCACCAGGTGTTCATCATCTCACGCAGCCTCTTCTGTACGAGTTGCTTGGTTTGCAGTGTGTTCAGGAGCTTGGAGATTCCAGAGTCGTTCTCGTCAAACCAGTCTTTGTGGCTCCTCTGTACAAAGCCGAGTGTGTCAGCTGCTGCTGTGTACACAGCATTTCTAAAGGTGCTCCATACCTATTCTACATCAGTCGATGCAGGAATTTCTTGAAGGGTGCGAACATTCCAGGCACCCACAGTCAGGTCATGACTCCTGGTTCTTTTCTTCTGTTGTTTTCGACCACAAGTGTTGGATGTCCAAGTAGGTTTAGGGATCCTGTTATCTCCCCTTCCCCATGTGGGGAGAGCAGTGCTGTCCCTAAAAAGGGCTGCTCTGACACTATGGGAGGATACGGGCGCCACATCTGCCCCAGTCTACGATGGACGATCATAAACCCCACAGCCACCTGCGTGCAGAGTTGTGACTAGGAACTGCCAGCATCATCCTCTGCCTGTCCCCGATACCACTTCTCCATCGCCGCAGAGCTTGGAAAAGCTGGGTGTTGAAGGGCTAGCTCGTCATTCCGACATTAGCCTGGTTGCCTGACCAGCACAGGTGACTTTGTTTTTTAGTGAAGAGGAGTTGTGCAGTCCCTTCCCCACTCTCTCGCCTACCGACGCTCACAGTCCCACAGGTGCAAATACTGCCATGTGTAGGACGGCCTCAGCAGGTGCAGGTATTTTCTTCGGAGTTCCGTCTCCTAGGAGGACCCCCCCCCCCCCCCCCCAACCCCCCTGTCCTTTGGACATCCTCTTCCGCCTTCACAGCCGGTGGGATATATATATATATATATATATATATATATATATATATATCTATATACGCATTCACATGCATATAGACTATAAATGCATGGACAGAGATGAATCGATGTTCATAACACAAAATTGTTTTCGTTTGTTTTTCAATATCCATCTAGATGAAATAAACTGATTGCGCTTTTAGATTGTTCGTACAGAAACGAGAAATCTGTAATAGTCACTTTGTCATCTTTTGTCACAACTCTTGTTTCCACTTATGGGCCTTTTTGGACCTGTCCGTTGAATCATCTGACCATTTTGCATAAAAACTGCCACATTGGAAGAGAGCATGTCCAAATTTTAACTCAGTTTCACACAAAAGACAAAGTCATAATCGCGTGGTATGGTTCAAACTATTGGACAGGCATATACATAATGCACTCAACAACAACCAAATCTTTATATATTTCTATAAATATGATGCAGTTCTCATCAAAATATATGAATTCCCGAAATTTAAGAAGTCTTTTCTTCACTGAAACAAATGCCCCGCCCTTTTGTCTACGTTGGTGACTTATCTTGACAGCTAAAGAAAACTCTGGAAAACAATCCAACTCTGTGGCATAACTGAGAAATGTTTCAGTCGAACACACTACTTAATATTCATCAAAACGTTTGTCAGAAGTGCCAGATCAGAAACTTACAACAGTTACCAGCTGTTCATACACTGGGTGTTCTTGTACATGGGACTCCTGGTGAACACCCAACCTGCTGCTGCGAGGCGTGTCGTCACCCTGATCCACAGCAGAACGTCTGGAATAGGTTCCACTACTGCCTCTTCTTCCACCCCTATTGTCACATCTACTGCTGCTGCTCTCCTCAACACTGCCTCCTCCTTCTCCCCACCCCTTTGGGTCAAAGGACAGACAGTGAAGCGGAGCTGGTTGACTGCTGTCCTGACCATGCTGCTGCGGTGAAACACCTGACTGGTCCCTGTCACCGTTTCCACCACTGTTGCTGCCAGGGCCCTCGCCACTGTCGCCATCACCACCATCGCTGGGACCTACATCTCTGATTATCTGGTTTGGAGACGTGCATGGAGTGGCCAGTCTGTCGTCACAATGCTGCTGGCGCTGGGGGAAGAATGGGTCGTCATCCCAGACGGTAACTGTCGCCGGTTCCTGTGCAGGTAGGTCTTCGTGATCTGAGATCTGTGCTGCAGGTGCTGTGTCCCGATGACCGTCCCGACGCTTCTTGGGAAAGCAGTGCAGTCTTATCCCCCTGTAGAACGCCACGTTGCCCTCCTCCATCAGCTGGCAGAGTGTGTTACGCTGTTTCCACGTCAGGTCGTCGTTGATGCTCACACCCTCTTTCTTCAGCACCTGACAGAATGTCTTACTGGAGACCAAACATCTTTTGTCTCTGTTTCTCACCATCTTCACTAAAAGGGGGCGTGGTCGCTATCCGTCCTCATTCTTCTTTCCGATGCGATACGAGTTGGCAATGTTGTCACTCGACCAGCTTTTCTCACTGCTGCACTGATTGAGAAGTTGTGTGACGCTGTTTAAACAGTATCCTCTCTGCCCCTTCCTTTTCCTTCTGGTACCCCATAGAACACAAGATTGTCTTGTTGGAGTCGTATCTCCAACCATTCATTTTATTCACAGTTCTTTCAGTCTTTCTTCTAGTCGTTCAGTCTTTTCTTTCACCGCAGTCATATCTTCTCCTCTTTTCCTGAGTTCTTCACTGAAGTCCTTCATCTGACAATTTATTGATGCTATGCCTGTGGAAATGACATTCAGTCATGTGCTGAGTGACTGTCCAAGTCTTTTAATTAATTCTTTGGTGGTTGGCCCCAGGTTCTGCTCCTCGTCATTTGCAAGCAGCAAAAACCAAGTCGACGGCGGACTGGAATAATTCTGGATCCAGTCTCTGATCATTGTTTGTTCGAAATCAGCTGCTAGAGTTCCAGACACTACCGGGTGAGGAGGGGCCGACACACAGTTTAGCGGGCAGAGATCAAGAATGGAATGTCCAGCCAACCAGTTGGAAATATCCTGTGTGTACCAGCAGCACACCTTGGACGGACAGGAGAAAACAGAGCGAGCAAGTTGTCAGCACACAGCGGTATGAAAAGTCTGTGCTTCTGTCCCAGTGACAAAATGGTGAGTAAGGCTTCGGCTTTGCAGAAAATTCAACTTTTCTTACTAATACCTTCGCCAAAACTGGTTCCAATTTTCCAATCTTTTCACAATGTTGTTCAGCGTTCGATGGCAATTTCGCAGAACTAAAATCTATATGGTAGTGCCTCCATTAACCAAGTTGATTATGTCATTTTCTCACTGCTGTGTGAAATGCGTCTGAACCCTCTCGCGAGACCAGGGACGGGAAAAAGTGGGGGGTGGGGGGCGGGAGGGGGAGGCCAGCTGGGGGGAGAGAGAAACAGCGAGCCATGTAAAAACATGTTGCCTGCCTTCAGATCTGAAGACGACTTTTCATTTCTGTAGTTCATCAAGTCGGAGGTGGTTCAATGCCTTCAGTCTGAAGGCACTGAGTGTGGAGTGGTGGGGCGCTGGAAGTCAGCTGTGGTCACTGCCGGTGTTACACTGTGGCAATGTTCCTTTGCAGTGATAAGCTTTTGATGCTGAACCTCTACAAAACTGGCAGAGGCTTGACGGACTATGGCTCGCCAGCGTGATCGATCCTCAACATACTCCTCCAGTTCCTTTGGTTAGTCTTTGTTGTGTGATGTGGGCGATGATTACTTTGAAGTCAGAGCAACTGCCTGAGGGCTTGTTAAAGCAGACACTCCTGTGTTCACCGTCACCGTCACCGATCCCTCAGATTCCGAATCCTTTGGGGCGCCTTTGAAGCTTTGTCAACCACCTTTCTCCAGTCCTCGCGTCTCTCGGCCGCTCTCAGGGTGTCTCTCAGCTCCATGCCTGTCCACTCTCGAATGTTGTCCTCCCATCCCTTCCTTTGCCTCTTCTTCTTCCTCCCCTCACTGTGCCTTGTAAGATTGTTTTAGCAAGACCAGAGGAGCGTGTGACATGACCAAACCACTTCAGTTTTCGTTGTCTGGCGAGTGTTTGAAGGTCAGTATAGGGCCCGACTTCATTGCGGATGCGTCTCTTGACTTCTTCATTCGTGATGTGGTCTTTGTATGAGATGCCTAAGAGTCTTCGGAAGCACCTCATTTCTACAGCTCTTATTCTCCATAAGTCCGCTGTGAGGGTCCATGATTCACATGCATATAAAAAGATTGACATGACCAGAGAGCGCATCAGTCTGATTTTGGAACTGATGGTGATTTTTCTGTTTCTCCAGATGGGTTTGAGCTTGGTCATTGCGGCTGTGGTCTGGGCAACTCTTGACAGTATTTCTGGTTTTGATCCCTCGTCTGTCACGATAGATCCCAAATATTTGAATCTGTGAACACTTTCAAGTTTCTGGTCTTTGATTTTGATTTCTGATGTGAAGTTGCTGTTTGTCATCACTTTTGTTTTTTCCCCGCTGATTTCCATACCAAATTTTGTTGATTTTTCTTCTAAGCGGTTCACTAAGTCTGTTAACTCTTGCTCGTGACCAGCTAATCCGTCAATATCATCAGCGAAGCGCAAGTTTGTGATTGTACGCCCTCCAATGCTCACTGTTCCTTCATGTTCTTCTAGTGCTTCTTCCATGATTCTCTCAAGAAATAGATTAAAGAGAGTAAGGGAGAGCAGGCAGCCCTGGCGCACACCGACCGTCGTCCGAAACCAATCACCTATGTTGTTGTTGTGAAACACTGCACTTGTTGCATTCTCATAGAGGCTCTGTACGACTTTGATTAGGTTGGCATTGATGTTGTAGAGGTTCATAGTTGCCCACAGTGCAGCATGCCAAACTCTGTCGAATGCTTTCTTAAAATCTATAAAGACATGATAGAGGTCCTGTTGATGCTGGAGATATTTTTCCATTATGAGTCTTATGTTGAAGATCTGCTCTGTTGTACTACGTCCAGGTCTGAATCCAGCTTGTTCTTCTGCGATGATTCTTTCAGCCTGTGGTTTGAGCCTGTTCAGTAAGATCTTCAGCATCACTTTGCTTGGGTGACTGATGAGACTAATGGTGCAGTAGTTCTGGCATTGTTGGAGATTGCCTTTTTTAGGAAGTGTTATTATAAGGGATTGCGTCCACGCTTTTGGCCATACTCCAGTCTGCCAGATCTTGTTGCAGATTCGATGGAGTACGTCTATACATGGATCACCTCCTGCTTGCACCATTTCAGCTGGGACATTATCAACACCTGCAGAGAACTGAAGAGTCAGAAGCAGAGTGCAGAAGGGGCAAGAAAGTATAAAGAAGCAACTAAAAAGGTGAAGAAAAGAATGAAAGATGCTATGGAAAACTGGATAGATGAGAAATGTGAGGAGATAGAAACCAGCTTGGAAAGAAACGACTGTAAGAAGGCCTATCAACTGGTAAAAGACCTAACTGCAACAAAATCAACCAGAACCTCCACCATACAAGATAAAGCGGGAAAGTGCTTGACAGAAGAGGAGGACATAATGAACAGATGGACGGAATATTGTGATGAGTTATACTCCCATAGAGCAACTGGAGATTCTGAAGTGCTGAATGTCCCACCGTCATCTGAAACAGCCTCATGTAGTTTACTGAGAGAGGAAGTTGTAAAAGCAGTCTTATCTCTAAAATTGGGAAACTCCAGTGTTGTGTTCCAGCTATTAACGTTCCTGGTTTCTGATTGGATAGTATTGTGAATACTGGAGTGAGATTTGTTTACATGCAACTAAGAACCATTGCTCTGCTTCCCCCTTACTGAGGTTAAAGTATTAACACGCTTAACAACAATAATAACACTTTCACTGGTGCCAATATTGATTTTTATCTTCCTTGTTGAACTCGTTGTCTAGACCAAACACTTTGAACAACTATCTCAATAAAACACAAGCAACGAAAATTGTCCTTGTCTTTGTACAATTATCCAACTAGATAATCTACAATTGGAGTGGTTCTGTGGGATTCCAAATGTTAGCCATTTATAAAAACAACAGTTGGTGGTTGTTAAGTATTTCCACAAGAATGTAGATCATCATGAAAACCAATGCAATTCTGACTCAGTAGACATGTAGTTTCCCATGCCCCAGCCAAACATCACTATAGACTGGTCAGCTGAAGTGCATGCAGAACTTCAAGTACATGCCTGGGCAGCATAATCTCCACAGATGGTTCACTGGATGAAGAGATCACATCCATAACCCAAAAGGCCAGCCAAGCACTTGCAAGACTGAGAGTGAAGGCTTTCCAGCAGAAAGGAATCAGACTGTCTACAAAGATCTGGGTCTACAATGCTTTCGTCATTTCTTCGCCCCTCTATGGGTATGAACCATGGACCCTATATCGTTGGCACATCAAGTAGCTGAAACAGTTCTATACGAGATCACTGCACAGGATCATGAGCATCCACTGACAAGACAAAGTACAAACCAGACCAGCATGTGGGTAGCTCATTTCCGAAGTGAGAACTGCCTTTGAAGTAGACCAGTGACTATGTCTTGCAAGAAACAGACTTCACACACCATTGTTCACTTTATTTCAGACAGCAGAATACCAGTGTGACACCTGTATGCTTCCAGTCTTGGACTGCACTTCCATCCTTGAGAACACAGACTGGTTCATCTCCAGAATGTTACAGACCACCACGGAAGAGATGGTGCCTATTTTCCTGAACTGCTGACTATTTCTGCATTGTAGATGTCAGCGGTTTGGTCCGTATATTGTAGGACCTACTGCACTGAACTGATGTTGATGATGACTGCCTCACTACTATTGTTTCAGTGTCTGTTGAAGTTTTGATCCAAACAGGTTGTCCTGTCTGCTGCGGCAATGGTCTTGCTTCGTGTCGCCGGTTAAAGTCTCCCTGTCTCTGTCTGTCTGTCTGTCTGTCTGTCTGTCTCTCTCTTTCTCCAGTTTTGCATTAGTCTCCTGACACTGCTTCACATTACTTTCTCCTGGTACATGATGCATTAGAATAGTTGGTCTTCTCGTTCTGAATTTTCTTCCCGTCAGCAGTTCTGCAGGACTTATTCCATGTTGAAGAGGTGTGGAACAGTAGTTCAGAAAGGCTAAGTATGCATCTTGTTCACCAGCATTTTGATAGCTTTAGCAGCTCTTGTGGCTTCCCTGTTTTCATGTGGATACATTAGTAATGCAGTACTGCCGGTTCATTTCGTACTGTGCAGTACTGTTTAAGTGCTGGATCACGTCTCCCTTTTTCCAGCCACTGTGTATGGCAGCAGTTTTCAACTTGGCTGAAAATAGCATCTGATCCTCTTTTTCCCTAATCTCCTGTAGTTTTTGGTCACTTGGAGGAGATCACTCAATGACTGCTTTGACGTACAGTTGAACTTTGAATCCGATCTGATGTGCGTCCTTCGGATTCGAAGATGACCATGGCTTCAAATATCAGAAGATTGGTGGCTGTGGGTCCGGAGGTGACTGATGAGGCCAATCTGGGCCCTGAAGGCTTGCCCACATGTGGGACACAAGTTAGTGAGTGCTGTCATGGCAGTGGATGCAGCTCAGGCCTTGCACACAGCATGCTTTCGTTGCACCTCGGTGATGCGCCTGGCTTCAGCTGCATGGGCTCCTGTGGTAATCTTGCCGAACCAAGCTGGACGGTCCAGAGCAAGTGTCGCCCACATGTTGATGTTGATGCAGGACTCTTTGAGGAAGTCTTTGAAGTGTTTCTTCCGCCCTCCAACTGAGTGCTTGCCCTGACAGTTCTCCGTTCAGCAGCTGCTTAGGCAGTCGACTGTCTGGCATTCTGATCACATGTCCAGCCCACCTGGCTTGGTCTTTCTGCGGGAGGGTGTAGACGCTGCAGAGGCCACCTCGTTCCAGGACGTCTGTGTTGAGGAGTTTGTCCTGCCACCTCATGTGGAGGAGTTTGTAAAGACAGCTCAGGTGGAAGCAATTGAGCTGTTTGGCAAGTCTGCTGTAGACAGTCCAGGTCTCGCTGGCTTAAAGGAGGGTGGTAAGGACCACTGCACAGTAGGCCTTCAGCCTGGTGGTAGCATTGTCCTCTCCACTCCCAAACGTTCTCATGGAGTCTCCCAAAGGCAGCTCTGGCATTGGCGTTGTTGACCTCAGTGTCAATGTTTACAGCATGAGAGAGCGTGCTGCCGAGGTAGGTGAAGTTGTCGACTGCCTGAAGGTTCTGCCCCTTCACTGTGATACGCAGCTCCTGGTATGACTTTCCTTGGGCAGGCTGGTTCATAACTTCGGTCTTTTTGGTGCTGATGGTGAGACCGAAGTTGTTGCAGGCTTGTGAGAAGCAGTTCATTTCACACTGCATCTTCTGCTCTGTGCTGCACTGAATGCACAGTCATCAGCAAACAAGAAGTCTCTGATGATGGTCTCTCACCTTTATAACAGCCTGCAGGTGCTTGAGGTTGAACAATCTCCCGTCAGTCCTCTGTGCCTGACGTGGATTCCTTCTTCGCAGTCATGGAAGGCATTTGTCAGCATGGCAGAGAATACCATACTGAACAGTCTGGGCGAGAAGGCAGCCATGTTTGACGTTGTATGTCACTGGGAAGGCTTCTGACTCGTCTCCATCGTCCAAAACTTTCACCATCATGCGGTCGTGGAACTGCCGGACGATTGTGATGAGCTTACTGGGGCAGCCAAACTTCTCCATAATCTTCCACAAGCCTTCTCTGCTGACTGTATCAAAAGCTTTGGTCAGTTCAACAAAGCTCATGAAGAGGTTGCTGTGTTGCTCCTGGCATTTTTCCTGAAGTTGGCGCACAGCAAAAATCATGTCCGCAGTCCCACGTTCAGCATGGAAGCCGCAATGGCTTCCTGGGAAGTAGACCTTGCTCAAGATGTTGGAGAAGGTGGTTAAGCAGGACATGGGCCAGAATCTTCCCAGCAATAGACAAGAGGGAGATGCCTCAGTGGTTATTGGAAGAGTGGAGATTGCCATTTCTCTTGCAGATGTGGACTATGCTGGCATCTTTCAGCTATTGCGGGATCTGTCCCTCGTTCCACATGGACTGGAAGAATTCAGTCAGCTTTTGCATTTTGGCAGGACCTCCTGCTTTGTATACCTCAGCAGGGATGTATTGAATCCTGGCCACAGGAGAGTTGTTTCACTGCCTTCCTGACTTCATCTTCTATGGGGAGGGTGTCGAGGTCTTCGTTGATCTCTACCTGGGGCAGGTGAGCAATGGCCTTGTTGTTGATGTTGGCAGGACGGTTGAGGACGTTGTTGAAGTGCTCAGCCTACCGCTCCAGAATCTGCTTCGTCTCTGTCAGCAGCTGCGTCCCATCTGTGTTGAGGAGTGGTGAGGAGACGGAAGACTGGGGTCCGTATACAGCCTTAAGCACATCATGGAAACGCTTAGTGACGCAGCTGTCTGTGTAGCCTTGGATTTCATCCACCTTCTTGCTGAACCAGCTGTCCTGCATCTCACAAAGTTTCTTCTGCACCTTTCTTTTTGCGTTAGCAAGGGCTTGCGACGTGGGGTCGTTATGATGCACTCCGAACAGTTGATTTTTCTCTTTTATCAGTGCCTCTATTTCTTCATCATTCTCATCGAACCAGTTCTGGTTTCTTTGGGTTGCCAGTCCAGCAGCCAGCACCACACATGGCTCTCGTCACTCTGACGTCCAGCCTGTCCCTCTTCCTGGTGATGACGTAGTCTCTAAGATGCCAGTGCCTCAAGCAAGGGTGCACCCATGGCGTCTTCATACAGGTGGTAGGCGGAACAGGGTGTTGGTGATGACAAGGTTATGTGTGCCACACCTCTTGAGGAGCAGAAGGCCGTTGCTGTAACACTTGCCAGTGCCGTGTCTTTCAATGATCCCTTCCCAGGTTTGGTAGTCTGTCCCTACTCTGGCATTGAAGTCCCCGAGAACAATGAGCTTCTCTGACTGTGGGACTGCTGAAATGAGGGCGTCGAGTTCTTCACAGAACTTGTCTTTAATGTTATCTGGGTTGGTCATGGTGGGAGCATAGGCAATAATCAGCATTGCACTCTTCTTGTTTGAAAGTGGGAGCTGAAATGTCATCAGGCGGTCATTGATACCCTGTGGCAGCTCGGTGAGTTTACAGGCGAGGTGAGATTTGATGGCAAATTCCATGCCTGCTTTTCGTCGTTCAGCAACACTCCAGAAGAACGTGTATCCAACACCACGTTCTGTAAGCTGGCCCTGGTCTGCTAGGCGCATTTCGTTAAGAGCTGCTATGTCCACATTGTAGCGAGTTACCTCTTTAGCAACCAGTGCAGTTCTTCTCTCTGGTCTGTCTGCCTTGATGTTACCCAGCAGAGTTCTCACTTTCCATGTGCCAAGGTGGAGCACCATCACTTTCTTTTCTTTTATTTGTCAACCACTATGAGGGATCCCCACCAGCCATGGTAAGCTGGCCAGGGAGAAGTGAAGCAGGCTATGTTTGAGGCACCTTTTCTAGCCCCTTCCTCCATGGAGGTGAGCGATCCTAAAAAGGATTGCTCAGACATTCAGGGGGCTGCCGAACTCCACTGCTGCTTGGGTCCAGTTGAGAGTCACCCTATGCCCTGGGCCGCCTGTGTGCAGGTTTCTTGACTATAGCTTCCAGTGTATCCACACCTGCTGCTTTGCAATTCCCCAATCGCTACAGCACTTTAGGATTTGCGCGATGTAGTTTGACGTCGTGACATCTGTTTGACTTGAATTAAAGTGAGGGAGAGTTGTGCAGGTCGTCAGCCTCACTCCCTCGACCCGGTCTATCTGGAGCAAGTGGCAAGACATAGTCGAGACAGCTGGAAATGGGTCAGGATGCAGTGAATGGCCGACAGGGTACTGCATGTGTCTCACTGCACCCTTTTAGCAGTCCACGGCGCATTCCGTTGAACCAATGACGGTTTCTTCCGCGTAGTCCGCCGAATGCAGGCTTCACACTCCAGGGAAACCACCCCGAAATGTTGTGGATCCACGGCAGTTCTTGTGATGTGCTCTCAAGTCTCCCTACCCATTGTTTGGCATCCTGATCCGTCATTGCAGCCATTGGGAGATGTCTCAGCCGTTTGCTCCACAGTTGGGATGACCTCTTTGTATTTGACCCATACATGATGTTGGGTTTACTCCCCACATGCAGCAGGCAGTACTGGGTTACATGGTTACCAGTAGCAGAGAAGAGTCTCTGACCTGACTCCAACACACACACACACACACACACACACACACACACACACACACACACACACACTCACACACACACACACACACACATGCACGCACACACATTCCTGCGTATAGCAGCTCCCATGACGCACACACACAGCCACACACACGCACAAACATATATACAGATGCAATTGCACATGCACATAACTCTCCTCAAACACACACACACACACACACACACACACACACACACACACACACACACACACACACACACACTTATAATTCAACCTTGAAACTGCTATAATTCACTGTTAGTCAGTACAGTACTTCGTAGCTCTTCTTTTTCCAATTTTCCAATGCTCACTGCAGTGATCGCACCACCTCTTCTCATGTACCTCAAGCCTCATCTCCCATGGGCACATGCACATTTGTTTTCGTCTAATATCACTAAACAGGGAAAAGATGCTACTGATGAGTGATTATATATTTCAGTTGGAATCTGACAGGGCTGCCTCCCGCGTTGTTCAACACATTACTAGAATGTGTCATGACTGACGCACATGAAGATCATGTCGGCACAGTCAGAACTGGAGGAAGAACCATCACGAACCTTTGCTTTGTAGATGACATCGAAGAGCAAGAACTTACCGAGCTTGTTAAAAGACTGGATGAAATATCAGCTAGATATGCATCAGAAATGAGCACTAAGAAAACTAGCCAGTGGCCAGGCACAACATCACCATCACTACTGATCAATTGACTGAAGCTAGGAACTGTTCAACGGAAATGATGTGTAATCACACGGATGCACTGAACACATCACCAATGAACAAGTGCACCAAACCATAAAGCAGCACATTGGACCACATGAACTATTCATGAACAGGAAACAGACAACGAATTATGAATGGATGGCAGGGAAAGATACATTTACACATTTTATTATTTTTACGATTTTATAATTTCAGCGATTTCAATTCCAAAAGGTATGCTGAATACACTGCTCACCTTAGCTCGTGAAGAAGGCGACAAGGTTTAAGTACAGTTGCATTTTCCCCCTGGTCCTCATATATAAAATAGTAATTATTGTTGTTGTTCTTCTTTCATTTATTTCCTTAGAATTCTATGCAATTCAATAAACGAACAGTATTTTTTAAAATCAATCGTCCGTGTGAAAACATGAAAGTTTAGCTGTACACAGACCTCTCCATTGGCGATACAACCGCCGAGTTCCACAGAGAATACTTGGCACATTAACTATCGCTCAGTGCAGAGACGTCAGGAAGACAGCTCATAGGAAAGTCATGTTCCAACTGTCCCAGAGCAAGAAAGCGCCGTTGTGTGAATCGGACGACACCGTGTTTGAAAAGAGAGACGACCCAGCAGTAATGAAGACACTGTTTGAAAGGAGAGACGACCCAGCAGTAATGAAGACACTGTTTGAAAGGAGAGACGACCCAGCAGTAATGAAGACACTGTTTGAAAGGAGAGACGACCCAGAGGTAATGAATACACTGTGTTTGAATGGAGATACAACCCAGAGGTAATGAAAACACTGTGTTTGAATGGAGATACAACCCAGAGGTAATGAATACACCGTGTTTGAATGGAGATACAACCCAGAGGTAATGAAGACACTGTGTTTGAAAGGAGAGACGACACAGCAGTAATGAAGACACTGTGTTTGAAAGGAGGGACGACACAGCAGTAATGAAGACACTGTGTTTGAAAGGAGGGACGACACAGCAGTAATGAAGACACTGTGTTTGAAAGGAGAGACGACACAGCAGTAATGAAGACACTGTGTTTGAAAGGAGAGACGACACAGCAGTAATGAAGACACTGTGTTTGAAAGGAGGGACGACCCAGCAGTAATGAAGACACTGTGTTTGAAAGGAGAGACGACCCAGCAGTAATGAAGACACTGTGTTTGAAAGGAGAGACGACCCAGCAGTAATGTGCTTCACTAGGAAGTGTGTCCACGTGAACGAGATGCACACACAGACCAGATTTTTACTGCTCCCTTCACAAGACCTGGAATGGTCGTCTGGGTGAAAGTCATTCGGATGAGACGATAAACCGGGGTCTCGTGTGCAGCATGCACTTAGCGTACGTAAAACAGCCTTCGACAACAATGGGGTCATCTGTGGCAAATTCATGTACGAAAATCCACCTTGTTAGTAAAAGTACAGACAGAATAAAAGGAGAAAGTGTGGGTTGCAATGAACTGTGGCAACATGCTCTCCCTGGTGAGAGCAGCCCGAATTTCACACAGAAATACGTTATGACAAAAAAGTGATACAATCCAATGCAATACAGTTATCAAATACAATGCAATACAATACAATACAATACAATACAATACAATTTTATTGTCTGTCATGCTCTGACGACGAGTGTCTGCACTGGAACATGAAGTATGCAGGAGGAACATTCACGCCAGGCGAAGATCGATTGTTACACGCTCTTCACAACAGGATCCAGTTTTTATTCACGATGACAATTCCTGCACTGACTTTTTAACTCTTTCCGTACGAACGACACAGGAGACGACGATGACAGCTTTTCACCGCTGCTAACAGTCACCGTTAAAGTTCTACAAGCAGAAGAGGTGGATGAAGACAAATATTGCATTTTTAACGACGAAAGCTATAGGTTGGGCCATTCAGACATCATGATTCTCCGCGCTTTCTCGCAATCCCACACTTTCTCTCACTTTGAGAGAAAGTATGGGATTCTGAGAAAGCGTGGTCGCTCAATGTGTGAGAAAGCGTGGGAGGACCCTCTCGGTTTTATGCAAACACAAATTCCTTTGTCGTCGGGGTTGGTTTCTTGTCTTTTCGCAATACAAATATCAGAGGAAAAAGAGAGAGAGAAAAAGAACAGGGAAAGAGGGGGACAACGACAACGACGATCATGGTAATGACAATGGCGTTAGTGAAGACATTGACAGTGAGGACACTGAAACTGACAACTATCTATTGTATTGGATATGAAGGATTAGTGCGGTGCATTGACATCAAATTAAACATTGGAATGAAACGCAAACAACACAATTGTGGCAATGTGAATAACTCAAGCAGAAATATGTAAAAAGACTTGACTACAATCTTTCATCATCTACTTGTATCTCTCCCTTTCGCTCATCACTAAACAAATATCTGTAAGCACTCTCAGCTTCATTCTTCTCCAACACCATCCATTTCAGTTCACTTTGAATGCATGACGAATGAGGGAGGGAGAGTGGGGCGGCGGGGAAGGAGGGGTTTTGAGAAAGTGTCGCCATGGATGATTCATGTAATTTGTTACTTTTTCTTTCATGTAAAGTGCCCTGAGCTCTTAGAGAGAAAGGGCGCTATATAAATGTACACTATTATCATCATTATTGTCATTATTATTATCATCAAGAAAAGAGAAATAGTTCACACTTGTGCTGATGAAAAGGCGACAAAAAGACTATTTTAGATGCATTTCATCCACAGTGCAACACAAAGTTTGGTATCCTGTGAAAACACAAATTCATAAACATATCTCTGACACAGCACAAGCTGCCACAACACATTCTTTGTATCCAAACTGGGAAAATTCCACAACCGAGAAGAAATAATAATAATGGATGGATATTAAGCAACAATATGAAATCAAAGGATAAGATAAAGTAAATAAAATTGAAACAAATCAAAGGAAGTAAACCAGTTATTTAATCAAATGAAATGCTATTTGAACACCACTGATAAAATGTTCAATGAAATAGCCACATATAACTAAATCTACCTTTACATGCACATACATCTCAGACATAAATGCAGTACGCTGGAGTAAAAACACTCAAGTAAATAATCAAATACAACGAAGACTGCCTTTATATTCTTTTGCATCTCAGATACAAAATGCAGCGTGCTAAAGTAAAAACAAACCAAGAAATGAATAAATAAATGAATAAGAAAACACGTTCTACCTCGTAGAGCTATGTCAGTGTACTCTTTTGTTTCACGCTCACAATTGTACATTGTAGTTCATGAACCTTAACCTTTGTTGGTTGTTCATTGTTCCGTCTGTCCCTGTATGTATGTATGTATGTATGTATGTATGGCATCTCTCTCTCTCTCTCTGTTTATATATATATATATATATATATATATATATATAGTGTGTGTGTGTGTGTGTGGGGGGGGGTGTTGCGTTTATATATTTATTTAGTCAGGTATATACACATATTACACACACATGCACCACGCACGCACATACGCACACGCACACGCACACACGAGCGCGCGCGCGCACACACACACACACACACATAAACACACATCTCTCTCTCTCTCTCTCTCTCTCTCTCTGTTTTAAAACACGGCTTCTGTTTTCCCAATGAATTATGGATCCATTAAACCATTTGTCGTTATTGTCACTGTTATTCTGTGTGTGTGTGTGTGTGTGTGTGTGTGTGTGTGTGTGTGTGTGTGTGTGTGTGTGTGTGTGTGTGAGTGTGTGTGTGTGTGTGTGTGTGTGGGTGGGTCTATAGGGGAGTCATGGTACTCGTTGCTCGCAAACTCCAGACGTTGCCGCCCTCAGTGAAACACTCCTGGCACACGCTGGGAAGATTACAGTCAGCCATCGGGAGCGACTCTGGATTCTTTTATTTTCAGCTTTTTTTTTCTCCCCTCGGGTTCTTTTCACTTTGCTGTGAAGCGGACTTGACTGTTCCCACGCGAAGCGTTTAGGCCTAATTCGCTCTTCTGGTTGTGCATCTTGGCTTTAATAGTTTCGAGTGAGCAGTGCTGGTCCGTAGTGAAGTACAGCTGGTAGGAGACAGGGTGCCCAGGTTCGTATTCAACGATGAAAACGGTATGGTTAGGGCTCGAGAGCGACCCCCAAGTTGACGCAGATGGTCGTCCTGGAATGTCACTAATAAGTAGAGGTGGTGAGAGAAAAAATTGTTTCTACCTGCCCGAGTTGACAAGTAAGTTTAAAGTGAAATATTTTTCTACCTGCCCGAACTGCAGAATGTGTTAAAGTGACATGTGTTCTACCTGCCCGAGGTGCAGAGTGTGTTTAACAGACATGTGTTCTACCTGCCCGAGGTGCAGAGTGTGTTTAACAGACATGTGTTTTTACCTGGCCGAACTACAAAGTGTTTTAAAGAGACATGTGTTTTTACCTGTCCATGGTGCAGAGTGTGTTAAAGAGACATGTGTTCTACCTGCCCGAGGACCAGGGTGTGTTAAAGAGACTTGTGTTTCTACCTGCCCGAGGTGCAGAATGTGTTCAAGTGAAATGTGTTTCTACCTGCCCGAACTGCAGAGTGTATTAAAGTGAAATGATAATGATATAGATACTTATATAGCACCTATCCTCGGTCGAAGACCAAGCTCCAAGTGCTTTACAACACGAGGTCATTTGCACAACAGGCTGCCTTCCTGGGTACAGCCGACTGACAACTGCCATCATTCGTTTGGGCGCTCATCATTCGTTTCCTGTGTCATTCAATCAGGTTTCAGTCACGCACACATATACATACATGCAACATTTTACGTGTATGACTGTTGGTTTATTTACCCCGCCATGTAGGCAGCCGTACTCCGTTTTCGGGGGGGGGGGGGGTGCTTGCCAGGTACATTACTGTTTCTATGACCAACCGAACGCTGACAGGGATTACAGTATTTTTAACGTGCATATTTGATCTCCTGTGTGCGTATATACACGAGGCGGGTTCAGGCACTAACAGGTCTGCACATATGTTGACCTGGGAGATCGGAAAAATCTCCACCCTTTACCCACCAGGCGCCGTTACCGAGATTTGAACCCGGGACCTTCAGATTGAAAGTCCAATACTTTAACTACTCAGAAATGTGTTTCTACCTGCCCGAGGAGCAGTGTGTTAAAGTGAAATGTGTTTCTACCTGCCCGAGGAGCAGTGTGTTTAAGTGAAATGTGTTTCTATCTGCCCGAGGGTAAGTGTGTTAAAGTGAAATGTGTTTCTACCTGCCCGAGGAGCAGTGTGTTAAAGTGAACTGTGTTTCTACCTGCCCGAAGAGCAGTGTTTTTAAGTGAAATGTGTTTCTATCTGCCCGAGGAGCAGTGTCTTAAAGTGAAAATTAATGTGTTCTTCCTGCCCGAGGGTAAGTGTGTTAAAGTGAAATGTGTTTCTATCTGCCCGAGGGGCAATGTGTTAAAGTGAAATGTGTTTCTATCTGCCCGAGGAGCAGTGTGTTAAAGTGAAATGTGTTTCTATCTGCCCGAGGAGCAGTGTGTTAAAGTGAAATGTATTTCTGCCCTAGGAGCAGTGTGTTAAAGTGAAATGTGTTTCTATCTGCCCGAGGGTAAGTGTGTTAAAGTGAAATGTGTTTCTATCTGCCCGAGGGGCAATATGTTAAAGTGAAATGTGTTTCTATCTGCCCGAGGGTAAGTGTGTTAAAGTGAAATGTGTTTCTATCTGCCCGAGGGTAAATTTGTTAAAGTGAAATGTGTTTCTATCTGCCCGAGGAGCAGTGTGTTAAAGTGAAATGTGTTTCTATCTGCCCGAGGAGCAGTGTGTTAAAGTGAAATGTGTTTCTGCCCGAGGGGCAGTGTGTTAAAGTGAAATGTGTTTCTGCCCGAGGGTAAGTGTGTTAAAGTGAAATGTGTTTCTGCCCGAGGAGCAGTGTGATAAAGTGAAATGCGAGGTGCAGAGTGTGCCACATAAATTGTGTAAAGTGACATGGTGCTGACAAGCGACGTGCTTTAAACTGGCCAGCGGTTTGTCTGGTCTGATAGACAGTTGTATGAACGAAATGAAATGAGAAAATAGACATTGGTTTGAAATAGCTAGTTTCTCAATTAATTCGAACTGATTAGCTTGTATGCGTATATGGACAGACAATTAGGGAGAAAGTGAGTAGAAAACTGAAGAACGAGTCTATATTAACTCTGCTGAAATTAAAGTGTATGCTACGAAAAACAGTTTTGTTGATGTGGTATGCAGGACTTTTCTGTCCTTGTTTCTTTATCGTCTTCTGACACAGATGGCCACAAGCGTGCACTGCCTCACACTGCATGTGACAGTCACCAATACTGGAGCTGGCTACACTTTATTGTGGTCAGGAAAGGACTCCGGATAAGCGCAGGGAAGAGGAGGTGGCTCTGCCGTCAACAGCACACTGGACAAGAACCTTGAGCCTCTCCCGAAAGCCTGGTGTTCAGGCTGCCGTTACAAGGGAAGACACTTGCTGCTCAACGGCGCTTCATGCTCCCACCATGACCCTCTCCAAGGAGCTGTTCTATGGACACATAATACTTATGTAACGTCTATCCTCGGTCGGAGATCAAGCTCCAAGCGCTTTACAAACACGGAGTTATTTGCATATCCGCCTACCTACCTGAGTCGAGCCGACTGACAGTTGCCATTGGACGCTCATCATTCGTTTCCTGTGCCATTCAGTCAGGTTTCAGTCATGCACACATACACATTCATACAGACATGAAACATGTTACGTGTATGACCGTTTTGTTTTCATTCACCTCGCCATGTAGGCAGCCATACTCCGATTTCGGGGTATGCATGCTGGATGTGTTCTTGTTTCTATATCCCACCGAACACTAACATGAATTACAGGATCTTCTGCGAGCGTATACACACGAAGGGGGTTCAGGCACTAGCACGGCTTTGCATCTATTGATCTGGGAGATCGGAAAAATCTCCACCCTTTACCCACCAGTTGCCGTTACCGAGATCCGAACCAGTTGTAACAGGCCAGATCTTACCGTGTCCAGAGTTTACCCCCGTATGAAATGGCCTAGGCCAGAATATATCCTCGTATGAACTGGCCCAGGCCTGGGCTACATTATACCCGGGGTATCGTTTGCCTTAGCCAGTTTATATCACCCCACCACCCCCACCCCCCGTCTTTTTCTCTGAAATACATTGATATTTGAAGGGTGCCAAGATTAACAACCTTAGAATGAAGGGTACGTGAACTGCGAGGGGTTTATTTTACAAAACATTTATTACCAATAGGCTTTTATTCAAAACTGGACAGTAATCAATGTGCTTGTTGCTTGGATAAAACTCTTATTTGGAATTAAAATTTTCGATACGATATTATGTTTGAACATGAAGTTTGTTCTAAGATACGTTCAGTTGCTCTGATGTACATTGATTGATTTGCATGAATTATGCTTCGTAATCTTGAGTTGGAAATAGAAAGAGGGAGACGCAGTGGCACACCACGAGAGTTGCGAATATGCAAGGATTGTAATATGGCTGTGATTGGGGATGAGGTCTATTTCATAATGGAATAACGACTTCCTTCGTGTTAAGCTGAGGGGTGGGTGTGGGGATTAGCTCCCACAGCCTAAAAAGCGCTCCTCATGTGGCAAAGCGCAAAATATAGCCTCTGACAACCAAGTCCAAATCCTGGCCTTCCCGAGTGGTATACCCTCTAAACCCGGCAAACCTGTTGTCTACTGATAGGAAAGGGGCGAGGCGGGTCACCGGCGCCATAACCGGTTGCTACGGGTAGATGGAACTCGTCAGCCTGGGATGGCTGTCCATCTAGGAGGACAACTCTGATTTCAAACCCGGGTAGCTGGAACTCGTTAGCCTTGCCAGGCAGTTCAACTAGGAGAAGCAGAGCTTCGTCGTGCGCCGACCCTGGGTCCATGGCCATGGCTGAACATCCTGTACCCGTGCTCCAGCTATGGGAAAATTGCCGTCGTTCTTCCGACAGCGGGCTTTTGAGCCAGAAGATAGGAGAGGGAAACTACAATATAACACCTACAGCCCAATGGTTGCCGGGACCGTCTCAGACTACTGAGCTATCTCGTGTCCTCCTTGGGTCTAAAGAGTGGGATTGGTGCACGCGAGCCGGTCTACACTATAAAGGGTCGTAGCGCAGGCGGGAAGGAAGCCCTGCAGCGATAGAGCAACTGCGAAACGACAGGTGCAGGATGGCACTGGAGTCGGAACTCTGCATGTAGACGGTCTGGGATACTGGTCGCTAGCTTGTTGAGGGAGACAACAATAGCTTTCGTATGTTTACCCCAGACGACCAAGCAGCCTTTTCTAGGGATAGCCTGCTTGTTCCGAATGGAGACGGGTCTGCAAAAGAGGACCTAAAAACGTTTGTCTCACCGCCACCCAGTTGGCTAGCCACGGTCAACGGACATCTCACACCAGCGGTAAGAAAACAGGGGAAAAATCTGGACGGATAAATCAACGACGGACTAAGCAATGGAAACGGACTATAAACTTGAAAGTGGCATGCTGGAATGTACGGACAATGCAGGACTCAGATGAAAGCGACCGCCCCCGAAGACGTACAGCTCTAGTGGCGAGGGAACTGGCAAGGCTAGAAATTGACATAGCAGCACTCAGTGAAGTTCGCTTTGCAGAACAAGGATCACTCGTGGAGCACGGAGCGGGATACACACTCTACTGGTCGGGAAGGGAGAAAGAACGCCGACTCTCAGGGGCTGGCTTCATGATAAAGAACTCTGTTTCCAGAAAGCTACAATACCTGCCAGTTGGTCATTCAGATCGCCTCATGAGCCTCCGCATGCCTTTACAAACGAAAGGAATCCAATATCTAACCATCATCAGCGTGTACGCTCCTACTCTGCAGGCAGAACATATCGCGAAAGAAGCCTTCTACAGAGATCTTAGAAATCTAGTGCTGAGCATCAAGAAGGAAGACAAAATTCTGATCATGGGCGACTTTAACGCTAGAGTGGGCAGAGACTTTGAAATATGGAATGGGGTATTGGGAAGACACGGAGTGGGCAATTGCAACGAAAACGGCAGGATGCTTCTGGAGTTCTGCAGCGAGATTGGTCTGACTATCACGAACACCCTATTTCAGCAGAAAGACCACTATAAAACAACCTGGAGACACCCAAGGTCCAAGCACTGGCATCTACTGGACTATATCCTGGTGCGCAAAAAGGATGCTAAGGATGTCACTCATACAAGGGTCATGACGAGCGCTGACTGCAACACAGATCATGGGTTAGTTCGTGCAAAGCTCAGGCTAACCCTGAAACCAGAAGAGAGGAAGGGATGCAGGCTGACCCTGAAACCAGAAGAGAGGAAGGGATGCAGGCTGACCCTGAAACCAGAAGAGAGGAAGGGATGCCCAAAGCCAAAGAAGCTTCAGGTCGACAAGCTGTCGGTGATGGAGGAGGAATTCCAGAGGGAAATAAATGAAAGGCTGAGAAACACCAACGCCCCAGGAAATACACCCCTCGTCCAATGGAAGGAACTTAAAAGCATCCTTCAGGCAACTACAGAAAAAGTAGCTGGCTTCTCAACAAGGAAAAGTCGGGACTGGTTCGATGAAAACGACGCGGAGATACAAGAACTCCTCGAGGAGAAAAGGACATACCATGGAAATATGCTCAGTTCTCCTAATGAACAGAAGACCAAAATGGCCTGCAGAACAGCTTGCATCAAACTGCAAGCAAAATTGAGAGTAATGGAAAACTCATGGTGGATAGCACTGGCAGAACGCACACAGATGTATGCTGATCAGGGAAATTCCAGAACCTTCTATGAATCACTTCGCTCAATATATGGTCCAAGCTACCAGCTGCAGGCACCACTGCGTTCTTCAGATGGCACAAGCCTACTTGTCGACAGGCAAGCTATACTACACCGATGGACTGAACATTATGGAAACCTGTTTGGGGAAGAGAGGACTGTGGCAGCAGCGTCTATAGACAACATACCTCAGGAAGAAGTAAAGATGGACCTGGACAACGCCCCCACACACGAAGCAATCAAGGCAGCAATAAAGAAGCTGAAGTGCCACAAAGCACCAGGCATCGACGGTATCCCAGCAGAGGCATATAAGCATGGAGGAGACACCCTCATTCAGAAGCTTGAGGAGCTATTCACACCGTGCTGGAATGAAGGAGTAGTGCCACAGGACATGCGGGATGCAGTGATTGTCTCCCTCTTTAAGAACAAGGGTTCCAAATCAGACTGCTCCAACTACAGAGGCGTCACATTGCTCTCCATTGCTGGCAAGATCCTCGCCCGAGTTCTCCTGGACAGGCTCATCCCATCCATTGCTGAGGTACATCTCCCACAGAGCCAGTGCGGCTTCAGAGCAAATAGAGGAACAGCTGACATGATCTTTGTGCTGAGGCAGATCCAAGAGAAGTGCAGAGAACAGAATATGGACCTATATGCAGCATTCATAGACCTCACGAAAGCCTTCGACACAGTCAGCAGAGATGGCCTATGGAAAATAATGACCAAACTGAGATGCCCTCCAAAGTTCCTTGCAATTGTACAACTCCACGAAGGACAAATGGGTCAAGTCAAGTGTAATAGTGATTACTCTGAAGAATTTCCAATCAGCAATGGAGTGAAGCAAGGCTGCGTATTAGCCCCCACACTCTTCGCGATCTTCTTCAGCATGATGCTGAGAGAAGCAAAGGAGGATCTAGACGAGGGGATTTATATCAGATTCAGGACCGACGGCAGCGTATGCCCATGGCCCACACGAAGACCTGCTCTTTGCAGACGAATGCGCCCTCCTGGCACACACAGAAGAAGCTCTGCAGGTCATCGTAGATCGTTTTTCACAGGCAGCCAAGGCATTCGGTCTGACTATAAGTCTGAAGAAAACTGAAGTCCTCCAATAAAAAGCACCAAGGACCGTGTACACTGCTCCCCACATAAGCATTGATGGCCATCCCCTTAACAGGGTAGAGCAATTCACCTTCCTGGGCAGCGTCATATCGAGCGACGCTACAGTGACAAAAGATGTGGACAACCGCCTCTCAGAGGCAAGCAGTGCATTTGGCCGCCTCCAGAAAAGAGCATGGAAAAACCACTCCTTGCGACTCTCCACAAAGATGCAAGTCTACCGAGCTGCTGCACTGTCAACACTACTATATGGGTCAGAGGCATGGGTGCTATACCGGAAACAAACAAAGCGGCTGGAGCAGTTCCATCAGAGATGCCTTCGGTCTATCATGGGCATCAAGTGGAAGGATTACATAACGAACATAGAAGTCCTAGAAAGAGCTCAACTGCAAAGCATCGAGTCAATGCTCATGCTAAAACAACTTCGCTGGGCAGGACACATCACCCGGATGCCTGACACTCGCATGCCGAAGCAGCATTCTATGGGGAGTTGGTCCAAGGCAAACGCAATACAGGCGCACCACAGAAAAGATTCAAGGACCAACTGAAGAAGCACCTATACCAAGCGGACATCAACCCCAAGACATGGGAGCAGTCAACATAAGATAGAGGTAGCTGGAGATCTTCAATGCTCAGGGGAACCCAACACTTTAAACCAGACGACTGAACATCCAGGAGAAAAAAAGGAGAAGGAAAGACCCACGTCCGCAGCCCAGCAACGCAGGCCAGATCTACACCTGCCCACAATGGCACAGACTCTGCAGATCACGGATTGGACTAATTAGTCATCAAAAGGCATGCCGCCCATCCCCGGCGGGAACTTCCCTCTGATCTTCGCAAGCGAAGAACCAGCCATCATCATCATCATCATCATCATCATCAACTACTGCCGAAACAAGCGCGTGCTTAAAAAGTATTTGTCTCTGAATTCGGTTTTCTTTCCTTTTTTTAATTTTTTTTTTTCGTTGTTGTTGTTTGTTTGTTGTTTTTGTTTTTTTGTTTGTTTTGGTTTGTTTGTTGTTGTTGTTTTTGTTCAATAGGAAGCAGATGAAATTTGTTAGCTTTACGTACGTTTATCAAATTTGCACAAGTGGTTTATTCAATTGCAATTTTTGTTTGAAACATATCTGCGGTTTTTTTTTTATTAAGTTATAGTGCTGAGTATTTGAATGTCCTCTTGGCGTAGAAGTATCATTTGATAGCAGTCCTCCATGAGCAATTGGAGTGAAAGGATGAATAAAACTTTAAACTATAATGTTATAGACAATGATCATGGAAGAAAGAAGAAACTCAGTAGAGAAACAAGGAAGAAAAAGAGGGTATTGAAGAAAGGTATCTCCACTAAAAAATCAAAGAGCAAGAAAAGAGACAAAGAACACACACACACACACACACACACACACACACACACACACACACACACACACACTCCATGAAATGGTGGTTTAGCGGTATATTTTGCAGATAATTTGAGGGGTCAGCTCTACGCTCCCCCAGGTCTATGTTCCCCAAAATTTTCATTCAGCCATCTACAAGTGTTTACAGGACTATATTCCCCCACATTTATGTTCTTGCGTGTCTATGTTCTCCTAAATTTACGTTTTCTTGGTCTGTGTTCCCCCAGGTCTGTGTTCCCCGAAAAACGTTTTTGGTAGTTCTATGTTTTCCAAGGTCTATATTCCCCATGGTTTATGTTCCCCGAGGTCTGTATCCCCCCACGTCTATGTTCCCCAAAACATATGTTTGTTTTATCATACATACACTTTTGGGTGCTTGTCAGCAGTGGTCAGCAGTAGTCAACGGTCAGCAGTCAGTTGTAGTCAGCGGTGGTCAGTAGTCCATAGTGGTTGGCGGTGGTCACCAGTCAGTGGTGGACAGTGGTGGTTTGTGGCGGTCAGCGGTCAGTAGTGGTCAGTCATGTTCAGCGGTAGTCAGTAGTATGCAATAGTCAGTGTTCTGTAGTGGTCAGTATGTACTGGTCAGTGGTTCTCAGCGGTAGTGAGTGGTGGTCAATAGTGCTCTGAGATTGTGATCAGCGGTGATCAGCAGCAGTCAATGGCATTCAGCGGTCAGCAGTGGTCAGTGATGGGATACGGTGATTAGCAGTGGACAGTGGTGTCAGTGGTTAGCAGAAGTCAGTGATCAGTGGTGGTCAGCAGTGGTCAGTGCTGGGCAGCGGTGGTCAGTTGTCAGAAGTGATCAGTTGTCAGAAGTGGTCAGTAGACAGTAGTGGTCAGTGGTCAATAGTCAACAGTGGTCAGTATATAGTGGTCAGTGGTAGGTTCTGGTCGGTCAGTGGTTAGCAGTTGTAAGTGATCAGTAGTACTCATGGTCAGTGGTGGTCAGCTGTCATTAGTGGTCAATGCTGCTCAGCAGTGATCAGTGGTGGTCAGCATTAGTCAGTGGTCTGTGGTGGACAGCAGTGGATAGCAGTCAGTAGCGGTCAGCAGTGGGCAGTAGTAGTCAGTGGACTGTAGTGGTCAGTAATGGTAAGTGGTGGTCACTGGGTAGTGTTTGTCAATGATCAGCAGTGGTCAGCAATGGTCAGCGGTCAGTGGTGGTAAGTGGTCAGCAGTGGTCAGTGTGCAGTTAATAAAAACAAAAACCATCAGGACCTCATGATAATGCTCGAATGTGACAAAACAACGCAATCTGAAGATTTTTACATAGTGGTCAGTAGTGGTCAGCAGTGGCAAGTAATGGTCAGTAATGGCCAACAGTATGGTGAAATCCTGCTGAAACGTTCCAATATTGCATACAGAGTGATGCAAGCTGAACTCTGATAGTGGTCAGTAGTGGTCATGCAGCGGTCAAACATCTTCAAAGACAAAATGCACAAATGCGACAAATAATGCAGTCTGAGCACTCTTGAACTGTGGTCAACAATGGTCAGCAGTGGAGGAACATAGACCAGGGGAACTTAGACCTGGGGAAACATGGACATGCTCCCCTGCACTGTATGCCAACTAGGTCACTGTTAACATCTCTGATGTTGTCTGAAAGTGAGCATAATGTGAGCGGGCGTGGCATGGCACGTGAAGGACGTACATATGTGTCTGTGGGGTGGTGGTGGTGGTGGTGGTGGTGGTGGTGTGTGTGTGTGTGTGTGTGTGTGTGTGTGTGTGTGTGTGTGAACATAGACGCTAAGGTCAAAAACAGGATTGCCAAAGTCAGCACCGCCTTTGGGAGACTCCATGAGAACGTCTGGGTGCGGAGACGACTCAGCTCTACCACCAAGTTTGTCTAGTGTGCAGTGGTCCTTACCACCCTCCTTTACTCCAGCGCGACCTGGACTGTCTACAGCAGACACGCCAAACAGCTCAAACGCTTCCACTAGACACCCTCCTGCAGAACGCCCAAGCCAGGTGGGCTGGACATTGGTCAGAATGCCAGACAGCCGACTGTCTAAGCAGCTGCTATACGGAGAACTGTGTCGGGGGAAGTGCTCAGTTGGAGGACAGAAAAAGCGCTACAGAGACTGTCTCAAAGCGTCCCTCACAGACCTGGGCGTCGACATCAACACATGGGACATCACTTGGACAACACATGGGATAACACATCACGTTCTTGCATTAATTGAAAAGCAGCTTGAGCGCTGGAAGGAGTTATTATGAATTCCCATGATGATGATGATGATGATGAGCGAAGTGAATACAGGAGGTATATTCCGGCCAGAAGGGGTATGAAATGGCCCAGCTTTGTTCAAACCCGGGGTAGAAAGTATCCTAGGCTACTTCTTACCCAGGGTAAGAACTCGCCAGGGACAGAGTTCAGCCTGTTACACCGGGACCTTCAGATTGAAAGTCTAGTGTTTCAACCAGTCGCCTGGTTCCAACTTTGTCAACAGAAATGACAAGCTGCTGCCACTCGTGGGCTTCAGTGCTCATACAGGCAAAGACTCACGTTCTAGGGCCTCATGACACACGACAGGAGAATTCAAATGGTCAGATACTTTTTTCATTCTGTGCCAAGCATAGTCTGACCATCACCAACACCCTACAACACCTGCCTGACATTGACAAGGCCACCTGGATGCATCCGTGTTCCCAATACTGGCACCTATTTGACCGCGTGATCGCCAGGCGCTGAGACACCCAGGACGTTAACATCTCAAGGGCCATGAGGGGAGCTTGCTGCTGACAGCAGACACAGATGCCAGAGAGCTGATAGAGTTCAGAGTCTTGTCAACCCTGATCAAGAAAGCCCTTGTTATCAACCATGGGAATGGGCTTGAAAATCATGCAGCAGAGGTCAATCCACAGAAAGCCTGGGACAGCTTCTGGGATGCAGTCTACAGTTCCGCCACACTCACTCTCAGCTGCCTGGAGTGGAAACTCAGGACTGGTCTGAAATCATCAGTCTATTCCAGGAGAAGTAGGCAGAATTTAGTAACCAGTAAAGAATAAGTGACATGGAGAGGCGTCTCTAGCCAAACGCGGCCACATCACGCACCTTTGGGCCGAAGTCTAGACTGAGTTGAGACGGATGCAGGACAAGTTATGAGAAGCAAAGGTTGCAGACCGACAGCAGTATGTAGACAAGCACAACTCCAAGAAGGTCTTTGCTGGCTTGAAGAATGTGTATGGTCCCTCCTCAAGTGCCATAGCACTTGTACACTCGGCTGATGGAAAGTCTGCTCACCGGAAAGAGTGACCTCATACAGTGTTGGAGCAACCACTTCAGTCAGCTGTTCAACAGACCTTTTCGGATCTACCAGCAAGCCATCAGAACTAACTACACTTCCTAATGACCACCCATTATCGGAGGAAACGTCATTCATGTCAAACTTACAAAGCTTATGCAGCAGCTCTGGATGGATCAGTGTCACAAGACTTCAAGGATGCCATCATCCACCTCTACAAGAATATAGGAACAAAGGGGACAGAGTATCATGTGACAACCACCTGCTGGATAATGTGGTGTCCGAGAGGCACTGTGGTGTCCAGAGCAACAGGAGGATCAACATGACATTTGCAGTTCAACAACTACAAGATAAGTGCCGTGAGCAGAATCAGAACCTCTACATTCTCTTTGTTGACTTGACAAAGGCATTTGACACCATCAGCTGGGAATGTCTGTGAGACATGATGTCCAAGCTTGGCGTCCACCAATATTTGTCCACATCATTCGGTCATTGCATGATGGCATGATTCCTCTCATAAAAAACAGTGAAGCGTCACATCAAGTAACCAGAGGCATCAAGCAGTGTAATGTGCTGACTCCCATCTTCTTAGCGTTATTCATGCTACTATGTTGTTCACTACCCTTTCCCAGACTGATACTGTGGTCACTGACCACTAGATGTGATGGTCGTTTTTCTTTTGTCTTTTTGTTGTTGTTGTTGTTTTCGACTTGAGACGTCTGCAGGCAATAAACAAATGCCTGGGGGAAGTGAGGCCTGTTTGCAGATAACTGTACTCTTGCAGCACTTAGAAGCCAGATCTCCAAGAACATGGCAGTTGCCTCTCCGCAACCTCAATGACCTTTGGACTGACCACCAGCCTACAGAAGAGAGAACCAATGCTCAATCCTGCACCAGGCCCTGCCCCTCCAAAGCCTCAAATCGAAATAGATGGCACAACTCTGAACAATGTGGACAATTTCACATAGGTGGGAAACTGTCTTTCATCAACTTGCCACTTTGACAAACAGACTAGCAAAGGCAGGTGCCTCCTTTGACAGGCTGTGGATACGAGGGTGGGGTGAACACGGCATCAAACTGACCACCAAGCTGACAGTCAACAAGGCAGTTGTCATCACCTCCCTGCTCTACGGCTGTGAGACATGGACGCTGTACAGGGAACACACCAGAGCACTGGATCAGCTCCACCTCTGATGCTTGCGTAGATCACTGGTATTTCATGGGAGGACTGAGTTTTAAACATAGTGTTTCACAGAGCCACAATGACTGGGGTTGATGTGCTTCAGCGGGTTGGACATGTAGCCTAAATGGACAACACGTGATCGTCAAAATAGTCTTCTCTCCAAGCTGTCCACTGGTGCAAGGAACAGGAGGGCCATTGAAACACGTCAAGGACTGTTTCCCTTGGGACCTGCACCATTCTAATCTTCAGGTGGGAAACCTTTGCCACTCACCGCAGCACCTATCCACTAGCTGTCTACAAGGGAGTTATGGCGTTTGAGGAGAGGGGTCCTCATGACATTGACAGGAAGCTTCAATCCCGCAGGCAGTGGAGACCAGACCTGTCATTTAATATTACCTGCCCACTGTCCAGCCACATTTGTGCATCTACCTTTGGGCAGTGTTCTCATTCCCGGAACCACTGACGTCTACATATTTTGTGATGACCTTCCTTCTTTTTAAAAAAAAAACGTATATATAATGCTGACCTTCAGGTCAGTGGATTCTCCTGCTACTGGCAAATGTGACCCAGTATTACCTGCCGCATTCTGGTAGATGGGGCTCGTCAGCTTGGGAAGGCAGCCCATCCAGGGGAAGGAAAACCCTGATCCCAAAGCTCTGCTTCTTGCTGCATACCTGGCCACGGGAAAGGCTGTGGGAGTACACCCTGAGGAGACATCCGGAGTCAGAGCCTGAAAGGCAGTTTGATGTCATCTTCAACCTCGTTCTGGCAGCTCCTGTGACGGCACTGATGCCAAACTGTAACGGCCCTACTGTTCCTTTGGAAACATCAGCAACGTAGAGAGGGGGGACACGCTGCGTGGGCAACAACCTGTACTCCATATAATCCTGCCCAGGCTTAATCCTGACGTATGCCCTATACTGGAGAGGTGATGCATCATGACCTGAGAATCACAAACTCCTACTTCCAGACCAAGCTCCAAGACAAGGTTTCCTGTTTACACCCTCGCTCAAAACACTGGTACCAGCTGAACCTGATCGTGACCTCGCTCAGGAACGTTCTGCTTATCCATACCTACCAGAGCGCGGACTGTGACACAGACCATTCATTGGTCTATTGCAAATTCATGACGAAGCTGAAGAAATTCCACCGCACAAGACAGTCAGGAAAAACACGTATTTACACTAGCAGGACGTCTCAACCAGAACTTACGGAGCAGTTTGCTGTCACTTTTGAGAAAGAACTTGATGCCTTACATCCTGGTGAGTCAGCAACGAAAATGTGGGAAGAACTGCAAGATACCATCCATCGTACAGTCTTTGCTACCTTCGGAAAGAAGAATTTAAAGTCACATGATTGGTTTGAAGCCAAGACAACAGAGATTACTCCTGTCATAGAAGCCAAGCGTACCGCTCTTGCTGAGTGCAAGAAGACCCCAAATGAGAGGAAACTCCAGATTCTCAAAGCCGCAAGGAACTGAGTCAAACACACAGCTCGCCGCTGCGCCAACGAATACTGAACTCAACTCAGTGAAGATATTCAACCCGGAACATGAGGGAAATGTATCATGGTATCAAAAAGGCATGGGACCAGTCCGGAGCAAAACCACACCCTCAAATCTGCCACTGAAGAAGTAATCATGGAAAAAAAAGCAAGCAGATGGAGAGATGGGTGGAACACTGCTCCAACCTCTACTCTAGGCAGAACACTGTGTCCCCCTCAGCCCCTGATGCCATCCCATGCCTGCCAGCCATGGATGAACTCGACGCTGAGCCAGCCTTGAATGAGCTTAGCAAAGCCATTGACAATTTTGCCACATGAAAAACAACTGGTAGTGACGGAATCCCGCCTGACGTTTTCAAGCACTGCAAGACTGTCCTACTGCTTCCACTGCATGGAGTCCTCAGTCAATGTTGGAAGGAAGGCACAGTACTACAGAACACGAGGGATTCCAAGATCATCACCCTCTACAAAAACAAGGGCAAAGATGCAATTGCAATAACTACAAAGGCATTTCACTCTTCAGCAAAGTAGGTAAAGTCTTCACACCAGTCATTCTAGTTTGCTTACAGGAACTCGCCGAACGTGTCTACCCCGAATCACAGTGTGGCTTTTGCGCCAACATATCGACGATAGACATGGTCTTCTCCCTCTGCCCGCTTCAGGAGACTTGCAGAGAACAGAACATGCCCCTGTACGTAGCCTTTGTAGACCTTACCAAGGCATTCGACCTGGTAAGCAGAGAAGACCTTTTCAAGACTCTACCAAAAATAGGCTGTCACAAAACTACAGAGCCTAAACGAATCCTTTCATGTCAACACGGAGGGGACAGTGCAACAGAAGGAATCTACCTTCGCACAAGATCAGATAGCAGGCTTTTCAACCTCGCCTGCCTCAAAGCCAAAAGTAAAATACGGGAAGCCCTGTTCAGGGACATGCTGTTTGCAGATGATGCCGCAGTCACAACTCATACATAGCAGGAACTTCAGACACTGATAGACTGCTTCTCCCTGGCGTGCAAGGACTTTAGACTATCAGCCTGAAGCAGACGGAAGTTTTGGGTCAGGGTGTACAAGTGCCGCCAGTCATCACAGTCAATAACTACGAGCTGGAGGTTGTGAACCAGTTCGCATTCCTCAGGTCCATCATCAGTAGCAATCCCTCCTTGGACAAAGAGATCGGCAAGAGGATTTGAAAGGCAGCAACTACACTCGTCCTCCTCACCACTCGAGTGTGGGAGAACTCTAAACTCTCTGTCATGACAAAGATGGCAGTGTACAATGCCTACATCACCAGCACACTGCTCTATGGGAATGAGACGTGGTCAACCAACGCCAAGCATGAGAAGAGAGTGAACGCCTTCCACTTGAGGTGTATCCGCCGCACCCTGGGCATATCGTGGAAGTACAAAGTGCACAACACAAAAGTGCTGCCTCGTGCCGGCCTCCCAACCATCTTCACTCTGCTTAGGCAATGCAGGCTTTGTTTGCTGGGCCACGTCCATCACACGGAGGGCCGAATCCCCAAAGACCTCTACGGAGAGCTGACATCGGGCACGAGAGACACTGACGGCCAAAGCTGCGCTTCAGGGACGTCTGCAAGAGGGATTTAAAGGCTTTCCAAAGTGACACGGAGCACTGGGAGGACCTCGCAGATGACCGCTACAGTTGGAGATACACTCTAACCAAGCAACTTAAATCAGGAGAAGACTGATGTATGTAGCAGAAGAACAGCGGACCCCGCAGTTTAACAGCAGAATCAATCCACTATGTGTCTTGTGTGATAGATAAACAATCCTCAATGTGACTGAGACTGTCACTTTGGAATCGGCCTGTTCAACCACGGTGGCGCTGTACCAGGAAGACAAACATAATTTAGGATTAATTTAGGATTTATCCATTGTCAACACTGACCGACGGAGGCCTATGATATATAATGCTGCAATATGGAACCAGCTCTTGAACACATGTGGTCTGGTGGTTTAGCCTTTGTGAAGTCCCGGATGGCAGCCACGAGGGTCGGGATCTTTACTCCCTCGATCCCCTGCCTCCAGCTCCCCATTCCCCACACCCTCCCGCACCCTACCCCACTCCCCGCAACATGCCCTGTTGAAACTACTTCGGTAGATATCAATAGACAAACAAACAAAAAAGCTGGCTCCTGACTGTGGTGACGCGCTATTCCAGGGCACAGCTGCCCGACTGATGCTGGGAACATGTCTATGTTCCCCAGGTCTATGTTCCCCAGGTCTGTGTTCCCCAGGTCTATGTTCCCCAGGTCTGTGTTACCCAAAACGTTTTTCGGCATAACTACATCCCCCTAGATCTATGCTTCACTAAACGTATGTATGTTTAATCATACATACACTTTTGGGTACTGGTCAGCAGTAGTCAGTGCTTAGCAGACAGCAGTGATCAGTTGTCATTTGTGGTCAGTGGTTAGTGATAAGTAGTGGTCGTAAATGGTCAGCAGTTTGCAGTGGTCAGCGGTGGTCAGTGGTTGGTAATGGTGGTCAGTGATCAGAAGTGGTCAGCAGTGGTAAATGGTGGTCAGTGGTGGTCAGCTGTAGTCAGTGGTCACAAGTGCTTGGTGGTGGTCAGTAGTTAGTAGTGGTCAGTGGTCAGCAGTGGTGGTTGTGGTCAGTGGTCAGTATGTAGTGGTCAGTTGCGCTCAGCAGTGGTAAGTAGTTAGCAGTGGTCAGTGATGGTCAGCAGTGGTCAGTGTTGGTTGGCGGTTAGTGGTCAGTATATAGTGGTCAGTTGTGCCCAGCAGTGGTAAGTAGTTAGCAGTGGTCAGTGATGGTCAGCAGTGGTCAGTACTGGTAAGTGGAATCAGTGTCATCCCGCTCTCACCCTCTCTCCCAAGTTTGACTGAAAAATCGAACTGAGCGTCTGGTCATTCGGATGAGACGATAACCGAGGTGCCGTGTGCAGCACGCACTTGGCGCACTAAAAAAAGAACCTGTGGCAAGGTGAGTATTGTCCTCTGGTATAATTATGTAAAAGAAACCCACTCTGATAGATACACAAATATATATGCATGCACTCAAGGCCTAACTAAGCATCTTGGGTCATGCTGCTGGTCAGGCATCTGCCTAGCAGAGGTGGTGTAGCGTCTATGGATTTGTCCGAATGCAGTGACGCCTCGTTGAGAAACTGAAACTGGTGGCAGTGGGTAGCAGTAATCAGCAGTGGTAAGTTGTCAGCTGTGGTCAGTGGTGGTCAGCAGTGGTCAATGGTGGTCAGATGTGTTCAGTAGTGGTCACTTGTGACCAGTTTTTAGCGGTGGCCAGTGACCAGCAGTGGTCAGCGGCAAGTGGTGGTTAGTGGTGGACAGCAGTGGTCAGTAGTCAGCAGTGGTCAGTAGTGGCCAGAGGTAAGCTGTTGTCAGTGGTCAATAATGGTCAGTCGACAATGTATAGTGGTCAGTGGTGACCAGCAGTGGTCAGTGGTGGTTAATTATGATCAGTGGTTAGTGGTGGTCAGTGATCAGCCGTGGTTACTGGAGGTCAGTGGTGGTCATCAGTGGGCGGTTGTAGTCAGAGGTCAGCAGTAGTCAGTGCTTGTCAGTAATCAGCAGTAGTCAGTGGTCAGCAGTGGTCAGTGGTTGTCAGTAATCAGCAGTAGTCAGTGGTTGTCAGTAATCAGCAGTAGTCAGTGGTCAGCAGTGGTCAGTGGTTGTCAGTAATGAGCAGTAGTCAGTGGTTGTCAGTAATCAGCAGTAGTCAGTGGTCAGCAGTGGTCAGTGGTTGTCAGTAATCAGCAGTAGTCAGTGGTTGTCAGTAATCAGCAGTAGTCAGTGGTCAGCAGTGGTCAGTGGTTGTCAGTAATCAGCAGTAGTCAGTGGTTGTCAGTAATCAGCAGTGGTCAGTGGTCAGCAGTGGTAAGTGGTCAGCAGTGGTCAGTCTGCAGTAAAAAAAAAATGTACCAGGACCTCATGACAATGCACAAATGTGACAAAAACACGCAATCTGAAGATTTTTTTGTTGTGGTCAGCAGTGGCAAGTAATGGTCAGTAATGGCCAACAGTAGTGAGCTAACGGTCAAATCCTGTCAAGATGTCCCAACATTACTGACAAAGTGGTGCAAGCTGAACTCTGATAGTGGTCAGGCAGTGACCAAACACCTGCCAATATATAATGATGCGCAGATGTGACAACGTAATGCAGTCCGAGCACTTTTGGATTGTGTTCAATGGTTGTCAGCAGTGGAGGAACATAGACCTCGGGGACCATAGACTTCAGGGAATATCGACATGGGGGAACAAATACCCAGCTGAAATAAAATTGTGAAAACAGAGACCTGGGGGACCATAGAGCTGACCGCATTTTGCAAAGACAAGGCTGTTGTGACTGAAAAGTAACAATACAACACAACACAATACAATACAATACAATACAATACAAACCATCGCCACCTCTCTGACTGTATGACCTCAGTCTGCACGGATGAGAAACAGTAGCTAAACTAACCTTTGACCAATTACCCTGTTGAGCTTTGACTCCTAATTTCCACTCTGTGAATGGTTCGTAAATAGAGCCGTGTCTACTCTACAGTTGTAGCCTGCACAAAAGAGAACTGGCCTTGTCGCTGGCGACCGTACCAATGTTGACTGCCCGTATTGCTGTCGGCGTAATGGTATTGTCCTCAGTCCTCAGAAGAAACAATTCAGCTTCGAAACGATGATTGTGATTATCATGATGATGATGATGAACATGATCATAATCATGACAAAGATCCACAGATTGATAATGATGATGATGATGATGATGATGATGATGATGTGTGTGTGTGTGTGTGTGTGTGTGTTTGTGTGCTTGTGTGCTTGTGTGAGTATGTGTGTGTGTGTGTGTGTGTGTGTGTGTGTGTGTGTGTGTTTGTGTCAGAGAGAGAGAGAGAGAGAGAGAGAGAGAGAGAGAGAGTGTGTGTGTGTGTGTGTGTGTGAATGTCGGCACATGTTCTCGCCGCCGACCGAGCATCTGAAACAACATTTGTGTACTGATCATGTGACCCATGTACTCTCTCTCTCTCTCTCTCTCTCTCTCAGTGCAACCGTTGGCTACATGAAAATGTCATGGCATTTCAACAGATAAATACTGTCATTGTCATTAAATCTAGGCCTGTCTGTAAGGCTAAAAGTAGACGGGGAAATAACACACATACGTACACTGACGCGCGACACACACACACACACACACACACACACACACACACAGAGCTTTCTTTGCTTTTGATAAGACTGCCAGAGACACCAACATTTAGCATCAAAAGAAAGGTGACTTCCTCTCCTAAGCTCAACAATACCACACAGTGAATATCCAAACATCACGTGATGACAATGCCAACCCCTCGTACAAATCAAGTGGAGATGAATACAGTATATCCCTGGTGTGAACTGTATTTCTCTGGTGTCAACTGTATTTCCCTGGTGTCAACTGTATTTCCCTGGTGTCAACTGTCCACACTCGTGTACCAGAAGCAAGCATCCAGCAACAATACAAACTGTTTCACTATGATACAACACAAAACGGATACACAAGTCATCGGAAAACACTGCAGATGCTAAGCCATGTACACACTGTGAACATTAACTGGAAGAGAAATATCGGCAGCCAAACAGTCTTGATAACTGAACTCAGCAATGACTGGTGCGGTGGCCGAATGATCTCGCCCCTATTTCCTGACTTCCATGACGGGTTTCGGCACCAGTGTCTCTGTCTCACTCGTTTTCTTTAGACTCGCTAGTGCCTGAACACCCTTCGTGTGTATGTGCAAGCATGGGATAAAGAAAAGACACGTTGAAGATCCTGTGATCCATGTCAACGTTCGGTGAGTTATGAAAACAAGAACATATCCAGCATACACACCCCGAAAACGGAGTATGGCTACCAACATGACAGGGTAAATACAGTCATGCACGTAGAAGCCCACTCGTTGATACACATGAACGTAGGAGCTGCTGCCCACAATACGCAGAAAGGGAAGAACTCAGTATACATTTACCCAGCACGTGCTTCAACTGCCATCGTCGTTCTCTACGGCCGTTAACCGCTGAATTGTCGTTCTGCACCAAATTGTCGCGTTTGACAATTCAGCGCTGAAAACTGTTTAACAGAGATCCAAATGGTCGATCGACGATAAACCGGCGTACGATAACAACATCAGCGGTTACTAAATGCCGAATTGTCGCTGTTGAAAACGATGACAATGATGATGCTCACGACGATGACGACGACGATGATGATGATGGTGATGATGATAAGAAAACATTTAATTTCTAATCATGGTCAGAAACCAAACTCCTAAGCACTTTACATGGAGTTATTTGCACAAAAAGGTAGAGCCAACTGACAGCTGCCTTTAAGTGCTCATCACCATTTCCTCTGACATTCAGCCAGGTTTCAGCTACATATTTTGTATGTATATAAGAGTGGATTTTTTCTTCAAACTTTTGCAAACTACAACCCCTTTTATTACCATGGGTTCTTTTACGTTCTCTTACTAAGAGCATACTGCAGTCGGGACCTCGGTTTATTGTCTCATCTGAAAGACTAGTGTCCAGACCACCATTCAAAATCTAGTGGGAGGGGGTGGGGGGCATTCTAGCAGCTGAAGGATTCGATCTCGCACTGTCAGATTCTCAGATTCTCTCGCTCCCAAGGTGGACACATGTTTGTTTCAACATACTAAGAACATATTGCCTTGTTTAGGCCCATTAGCCCATGTGGGTTACTGACTTCACCCGTTACTGAAATCATCACAAATATTTGACAAGTCATAAACAGACAAGCAGGCTGACAGACAGGCAAGATGGCTGCTGTGCAGTTGTTGTGAAACACAGTGTGTTGTATTTCCAATGATAAACATGAGCCATGAACAAAGTTTCAAACAAAGCGGATTATATTCATGAAAGTTGCCAGTTAACAAAGCTGGATAACGAGAATGAAACCTGAACAAAACTGAAATCACTGGCACCGTATCAAGTGACAGCAAAAGCAAATATTACATTTCATCAAAAACAAATTGGCATGACAAGTCTTGTATATTTGGAAAGTCACAAACACCAAAGTATAGCATGAGTATGACCACGAAAGTGTGCTGCATCCCAAATGCACCTCACTCAGTCTTTCGAAACAGAAGAATTCACATGGATATTGTAATGGTTCTGCATTCTAGCAAAACGAACGAGAAGACATTCTGATTTAGTGCTATGACTTTTAATCTTTTAGTCGGCGCGTTACAATGTCGAGCTTCTTGCTCGTGCCTCGCTAAAGCCGGTATCTGTTGTTGTTCTTATGGGGGCCTTCTTCTGCGCATGTCCGCAGTTAGCATTTATCTTCGAACCGAAATACTATAAAAAGTAATGTGAACGAAACATTACATCCCTCCCTGGGGCGAATTTAAAAAAACTTAGAATTTTGTCGCGACCAGCTTTTTACAATCGCGATAAAAAAATGGATATAAAATACAACCCCCTGATGGACAATATAGGTTCGATAAAAAATTTCGAAAGATGTACATCAGCAGACATAGTCTTTTAACTTGGACGGAGGCTGTTTTGTTCTTCCTGATCTTCGGACTGGACCAGAAGCAGGAGATCCTTCAGATCCATGGGGCAAAGCCTGGGCAGCAGGTGGAGGCTTCCTGGCAACAGGGACATCACCAGGCAGCATCAGCCGGGGCGTATCTGGAACAGCAGGCGGTGCTGTCCTTGGGGCATGGACTGCAGCAGGTGGCACTGTCCCTGGGGCATGGACAGCAGTAGGTGGCACTGTCCCTGGGGCATGGACAAGAGGAGCAGCAGCAAACAGAGTCTTCAAGCTTGGTTTTGCGTCAAGCTTGTCTCTGGGAACTGGCTTTCCTGGGCTTCTGGATGCAGGCGTCATCATCACTTCTGGAATCTTCTTGAAGTGGGATGAGTTGCGGGTAATGGAGCGCCTGGCGTTGGAGGCTGTAATCATGGAACCTTGATGAGCTGTGACAGTCATGGGTTCAGGAGAAAATGGGGTAGTGAGCTTGTTCTCCTTTGGCTGTCTGACCAGAACACTGTCTCCTAGCTTGAGGTCTGGATAGGATGAATGGCGTGTGTGATCTGCTGCCGCTTTCATTTTCTTCTTCCCTTCTGCATCATTCAGCCTTATTTTGAGGTCTTGATGGTCTTGTAGATCAGAGGCTGAGGTTTCGGGAAGGCGGGTGCGAATCTTTCTCTTGAAGAGAGCTTCAGCTGGAGACACTCCCGTTGTTGAGTGGGGTGTTGCTCGATAGTTGCGTAGAAATGAGTATAGCTCTTGCTTCCACGCTTTCTTTTCCATGTGTGCTGTTTGTATGGCTTTTTTGAGTGTAGCCATCATTCGCTCTGCTCCGCCGTTGGCTTGGGGCCACAAGGGTGTGATCTTCCGATGTTGAAATCCAGAATATGAGGCAAAATTTCTGAAATCCTGAGAGTTGAAGGGTGGGCCATTGTCTGACTTTACAACTTCAGGAACACCATGCCGAGCAAAAATGGCATCTAGCTTGGGGATGGTAGATTTGGCGCTGGTTGTAGACATGATTTCTACCTCTGGGTACCAGGAATAGTCATCCACGACAACTAGCAGATAGTCACCCGAAGGGAATGGTCCACAGAAATCAATGCTGACTTCTTTCCATGCGGAACTGGGTAGTGGGGACATGTGGAGGGGTTCTGTGTGATTTGAGGGAGTGGCTGCGGCACAGGGCAAGCATGACTTGATTTTCGCATCAACGAATGTGTCCATCTGTGGGAACCAGATTTTCTCCCGCAGCAAACTCTTGGTCTTCACTAAGCCTTGATGTCCCTCATGTACTATGTTGACTACTCTGTGTTGAAGAGCTTGGGGAATCACAATCTTGTTGCCTCGCAATATGATTTCAGAGTTGTCGCACAAAGAAAGTTCATCTCTTACAGTCTTGAAGATGAGAAAAGCAGTGATGTCTACAGAAGAGTCTTTTGGCGTCTGCCACTGGTTGGTTTGCAGTGCTGTTCTCACTGCTCGAAGAGTAGGGTCAGCTGCTGACATTCTGGAAATCTCCTCACTGGTCATGGCTTTCGGAGTTGAATGCTCAGTGATGAAGTTGATGTACTCCTCTGCAACTTTGGTTTCATGGGCTGTCTTGGTGTTGGCTGAGGTCATTGGATGACGGCTCAAGAAATCTGCTGAATTTTCATCTCCTGGTCTGTACTTCAGGACAAAACTGTATGACTGAAGTCGGATGTTCCATCTCTCGATTCTCGCGTTGGTGTGAGATGTTGGCTGGTTGAAGATTCCTTCTAACAACTTGTGATCAGAGATGACTGTGAACTTCTGGCCGAAAAGGTAGAGGTGAAAGTGTTCACAAGCCCAAACTACCGCTAAAGCCTCTCTCTCCGTCTGGGAATATCGAGTCTCTACATCAGTGAGTGCACGGCTTGCGTAGGCTATGACCTTCCTCTGACCTCTCTTGTCCTCTTGCACCAGGATGGCACCTAGACCAGCAGGACTGGCATCGACAATGATTTCTGTTTTGGACTTGTCATCAAAGTATGCCATTGTCTGAGGGTTGGTGACTAGATCCTTCAGCTTGTTCAAGGCATCTTCTTGGTCCTTTGTCCATTTCCACTCAGTCCCTTTTCGCGTCAGATCTCTCAGTGGTTTTGTCACGTCTGCGTACTGGAGGATGAATCGGGAAATGTAGTTTGTCATGCCAAGAAAACTGCGAACTTCCTTTGGAGTTGTTGGCCTCGGCATCTTCTTGATGGCATCAATCTTCTTCGCATCTGGAGACATGCCATCCTTGCCGAAGATGAAGCCGTAGAACTCAATGGTCTCTTTGTTGAACTCACATTTTCCTTTGTTCAGAGTCAATCCTTTCTCTCACATGCGATCCAGGGCCCGTGTGAGTGTTCTGTCATGCTCTTCCTGGTCACGTCCGTGAACCAAGATGTCATCGCTTGTGTTCAGTGCATCCGGAATGTCACTGAGAGTTTCTGCAATCACGTTCTGGAATATCTCTGCTGCGCTGGTCACACCAAAGTTGAGACGTTTGTAGCGACGTAAACCAGCATGAGTAGTGAACGTTGTGATGTTTCTGGAATCTTCGTCAAGTTCCAGCTGATGATATCCCGAGTTCAGATCAAGCTTGCTGAAGACTTTTGCCTGGTTCAGCTGCATCAGGATGTCGTCGACCGTTGGCATGATGTGTCTTGTTCTCTTGATGGCTTGATTTGGGAGTCTCATGTCCACACATATCCGTATTTCGTCTGGACTTTTCGGCTTGGGTGCAGCAACGATGGGTGATACCCATGGTGTCGGTCCGTCAACCTTCTCTATGATGTCCAGATCTTCAAGGCGTTTCAGTTCCTGTTCCACCTTCTTCCTCAGATGGAATGGAATACGTCTGTGTGGCTGGCAGACAGGTTTGACTTCAGGATCAATGTGTAGTTTCACCTTCATGTCCTTCATCTTGCCTATCCCTTCAAAGAGATCAGGATAGGAGTCAGGGATATGATGTTGACAACCGTAGGCAAACTGGATCAACCCCAGGTCTTGTGCAGTCGACGAGCTCAATAGGTTACCCCCTGAGTGTGACCTAACTACAAAGAAAGTCTCTTTCTTCACTTGAGTCTTATGCTCGACTGTAGCTGTAGCTCTACCAGCTATGAGCAAGGGTGTAGTCGAACCATATGCGTAAATCTTCGCTTGTGTAAATTCTGGCTGTAAAGAAAGCTCTTGGGCTGTCTTCCCATCAATGATATTGACTGATGCACCTGTATCAATGAAAAATTTCACTGTCTTCTTGTTGACTGTCAGGTCTACAGTAGGAGTCTTTCCAACTCCAAAGCAGTATTCATCATCACTCTCTTGTGCTGCATCTGGGCATGGCGTTGCACCGCTATCTTGCGTCACTTGGAACTCTTCGGCCTTGGGGCTCTCTGTTTTGGGCTTCTCTGCCTTGGTTGGATCTGCATACTGTAGCATAATGTCCTAGCTTTCCGCATGCTCTGCATTTCTTGTCTTTGGCAGGACAATCTCTTTCAGCATGTCTGTCTTTGCTACCGCACCATCCACAGGTTTTCTTGTTGGTTCCCCTAGCTTTTTGTCCTTGAGTCTTGACATTGGTGCCTCTCTTCATGAAGTTTGCAGTCTCTGCTGTCTCCATTTCTTTGGCTTGAACATCAGCTAACTCTAAAGAACGTGCTAGTTTGAGTAAGGCTTCCAAGTTCATATCTTCTTGAAGCGCTCTGCGTCTCAGCCTGTTGGACGTACAACCTTGCAGAATTTGAGCTTTGATCTCTCTAAGTCTGCAACTTCACATGTGGATCCCAGCTGTCTAAGTCTTGTGCAAAAACTATCAACTGACTCGTCTGCAGCTTGTTTTTCTTGACGAAACTTGAAAGTTTCGAAGTCCACACTTTTCTTAGGTTCTAAGTAGTCAGACAGAGACTTTTTGAGTGTCTTATACCCATCTTCAGTGTCATCTCCCCTTTGTTCATCAGTAAAAGTCTGCACTATGTCAAACACCTCATCACCAGACACATGCAAAAGTAAGGCCTTCTTCCTAGCTGGATTGTCAAGTCCCATTGCCGTAACCATGATCTCGAACCTAGCAATGTACTTTCGCCAACGAGTACCAGCATTCTGTTCATCACCATGAATTCTAAACTTCTCAAAGTTCGGAATAGCAGCCATTTTCACAAGAATTGAGAAAATGAGAATGATTTTCACCGACCTTAATTTCGTCGTGTGTGGTGTTTGCGTAGTCTTACTGCTGTAGAGGCGTCGTCTGCTTCATTGCGCACGATGAAAGCTGTGCAAACTGGACGAAATCCGGCCATTGGCACACAAAGGAATCAGTTCTGGAACGTATGCATATCCTAGCCTAGTTTAACATTTAAGACCTGGCCATTTGGCGCCCGTTCAGCGTGCGTCAAAGTGATGCCACGTCGCTGGAAACAGCTGGGCCTAAGCTAAGATAACACACAACGTATGACTGACGTCGAATGGTACCACCAGTGGTAGCCTAACGTGGATGAGTTTTCTCTTCACCGTGTTGGTCCGGATCCTCGTCGCCAATGTAATGGTTCTGCATTCTAGCAAAACGAACGAGAAGACATTCTGATTTAGTGCTATGACTTTTAATCTTTTAGTCGGCGCGTTACAATGTCGAGCTTCTTGCTCGTGCCTCGCTAAAGCCGGTATCTGTTGTTGTTCTTATGGGGGCCTTCTTCTGCGCATGTCCGCAGTTAGCATTTATCTTCGAACCGAAATACTATAAAAAGTAATGTGAACGAAACATTACAGATATATTGCGGGACTGACTGAACTAGTGCACCAGATCTGGTGTATGTGGAAAGTCATAAGCACTGATCAAAAGCGTGATCATGCCCACGCGAAAAGTAAGACGTCTGCCACTTTGTCGCCGCAGACTTGTCGCCGACGACAGTGCGGGGCGACTTCTGTGCGGTCAACACGGACATGATACAGACTTTCATGTGATAGAAACAGCACACACAATGGCGAAAGATCCACAAACTATTTTATATCTGAAACAAGAAGAAGTGCAAATCAAAACATAATACACTGAAAAGTGAACATGAGCTGTCCGTGTTGGATTTATACCCTTGCTAAACATGTCAGGGCCAGCCGGATTCATATGAGAGAGAGAGAGAGAGAGAGAGAGAGAGAGAGAGATTTTTCTAATCTCTCAGGTTAACATTTGTGCAGACCTGCAAGTGCCTGAATCCCCTTCGTGTGTACACACACGCAGAAGATCAAATATGCACGTTAAAGATCGTGTAATATATGTCAGCGTTCGGTGGATTATGAAAACAAGAACATACCCAGCATGCACCCCCCCGAAAACGGAGTTTGGCTGCTGAGATGGCGGGGTAAATAAACAAAGCGGTCATACACGTGAAATGTTACCTGTCTGTATGAGTGTGTATGAGTGACTGACTGAATGACAAAATATTCGAATGATGAGCGCCCAGTGGCAGCTGTCAAGCGGCTCTACCCAGGTCGGCAGCCTGTTGTGCAAATGACTCCATGTTTGTAAAGCGCTTACAGCTAGGTTAGTCTTAGGCTCTGACCGGGGATAGGTGCTATATAAGTTTCCACATCATCACCATCATTATTAGTATGACCATTATTGGTGTTGCTGTTGTTGATGCTGTTGTTGCTGGTTTATTATTACCAATTCATTAGAAGTAGTAGGGGTAGTATTGTTGTTAATGTTGTTTTTGTTATTATTATTATCATCAATACAACAGCAGCAGTAGTAGTAGTAGTAGCAGTACTAGTAGTAGCAATTGTAGCAGCAGCTCCACTGTCAGCCCCTAGCTGTCAGCCTCATGTCAACCACTGCTCGTTCCGGAAACTGATGCTCATCACTCGTGCTTCCGCACTCTGACTGTCTGTCTACTATCGGCCCCCACCATCAACCGCAGCCCACACAGCCACCCACTCCACCACCACCCTGCCCTGACACTCCCACTCCCTGTACATTACCCTTCTCCCCTCAGCTCGCCGATGAGTGAGCAGTGAAAAGCTGACGCGATTGGGGATGAGTTGTGTAGGTATAGGTCGTTGAGGGAGCTGAGGATGTTTTTTTTTGTTTGTTTGTTTTTTTTTGTTTCTTTTTAATGTCTGCACTGTTGTCATTTCCATCATCCACAACCCTGTCTTTCAACCCACCCCATCTCCTTCTCTTCCAATCCCCCCAAATGAGCATGTGTGTGTGTGTGTGTGTGTGTGTGTGTGTGTGTGTGTGTGTGTGTGTGTGTGTGTGTGAATCACAATCACAATCAATTTTAATGTGAATTAAACCTTCATAAGGTTTATAACACACACATGCAAAGTTACATGTTCCACTTACAAAAAGTAAAACAAAACAAAATAATGATAATAAATAAAGAACAACGTTAATATATAAAATGTTGAATACATAGTTGACATATTCAGGACGCATATTTTCTTGTTATGTTAATGTCTTCTGTTATTTATGTGAAAAATGTAAATGCAAAAATGAATTTTTAAAAAAAAGTTTGAAAAAAAGAACAAGAGATGTGTGTGTGTGTGTGTGTGTGTGTGTGTGTGTGTGTGTGTGTGTGTGTGTGAGTGTGTGCGTGTGTGTGCGTGCGCGCGCACGTGCTTGTGCGCATGACTGAAGCCTGACTGTTGACACAGGAAACAAATGATGAGCGCCTAAAGGCAGCTGTTCTACCCAGGCATACAGCCTGTTGTGCCAGTGACTCCATGTTGAGATGGGCGCTTTTTAAATATCTATATCAATCACGAACACACATACACGCGCGTGCTCGCTCGAATGTGCTTGTTTGTGTATACACCTGCGAGTGCTTGCTTATTTTTAAACCATCATAATTATTTCAGTTAACCGTTAATCGCGTGAAAAGCCTATACACCTACGCCGGAAGACAACACGATGTCAGCGTTCGAAACCTTCATTCGCTTGACCTTGCAGAAGCCGTGTCACTGCAGCGTTGATTGGTCACTAATTTTAGAGTTTATTCTCTTTAGTGGAGCCAGCGTGTGTGTGAGCGCAATATCGCCTTCTGACAGTGATCAGTGGATATGTGGCTGACCATGGAACGTGATAGACAGCAGCTGGCTTTGTGCTTTGGTTTATTCACTGTAGCGTTGTCTGGAAGTTGGGGTAAGTTCTTCTTTCATCTTCTTCTATCATAGTTAAGTTTTCTCGAGCAACGAGATTTTCTGGCAAGGTAAACAACTCAGGATTTTTTATTTGCTTATTTTATTATTATTATTATTATTATTATTATTATTACTACTTTTTTGTTGTTGAAATCTCTAAAAAAAAAACCCCAAAAAAACGTTCACAAGTCAGCCATAATTATTTAAAAACAAAAGAAAAAGAATAGGCAGTTAATCCACTTTCAATCAATCAATCAAAAACACTTTATTAATCCACTTGGATCTTAACTTGTGCAATGACGTGCTCGTTGTAAACACCAACATAAAATGACCACGTGGAACATAAAAAGAGATTAAAACTAGTCAAATAAGAATTCCAGTTGCACATGCACACATACACACTTTAAGACATTAAGTTATTGCACAACAATATTTACAAATAAGAAACATCCAACAAATAAATAGTAAATATTACTAAAATCAAATGCACACACACACACACACACGTTAAGACCATAAGGTATTGTGCAACACACACACACACACACACACACACACACATATATATATATATATATATATATATATATAATTATATAAACATGCAAATCATAAATATAAATGAATAACTCATATATATAATATAAATCATATATATGAGTAAAATGCACACACACACTTACACTCGCACATGCGTGGAGTGATGGCCCAGAGGTAACGCGTCCGCCTTGGAAGCAAGAGAATCGGAGCGCGCTGGTTCGAATCACAGCTCAGCCGCCGATATTTTCTCCCCCTCCATTAGACCTTGAGTGGTGGTCTGGACGCCAGTCATTCGGATGAGACGATAAACCGATGTCCCGTGTGCAGCATGCACTTAGCGCGCGTAAAAGAACCCACGGCAACAAAAGGGTTGTTCCTGGCAAATTTCTGTAGAAAAATCCACTTCGATAGGAAAAACAAATAAAACTGCACGCAGGAAAAAATACAAAAAAATGGGTGGCGCTGTAGTGTAGCGACGCGCTCTCCCTGGGGAGAGCAGCCCGAATTTCACACAGAGAAATCTGTTGTGATAAAAAGAACTACAAATACAAATACAAATATGTCATACATTTAACATTAAGATACATGATGAAATCCATTACAAAAAAACAAACAAACAATCACTTCCGATCACACACACACTATGGCTGGCCCACATGCAGCCATAATGTCTGCACCCATGCACTCGCCTGATGGTGAAGTTCAGGTGTTGCTGAGGGAGGGGGGGATTAGTATCTTGTACTACGAGTCCTCCTATTGCATGCTTTGATGTGTGTGTGAATGGCTGTAGGAATGAATGAATTAATGTACCGAGATGTTCTTGCGCGTGGAGCTCTGTCTGCTTCTAATGTTATTATGCAGTGGGTGTGTTTCGTCTGTCAAAATTGTTGCAAGTCTGTCACTCAGTTTTCTAGTGTGCAGTTCGCTAAAGGTGTCTTGTCTAATACCCACCACCACACCCGCTTTTCCAATGACTTTTTCCAACCTGTCTTTGTCGTGTTTGGTCAAGTTCCCTCCCCAGCACACAGACCACTTCAGACCACAGACCAGCCAGCAAATACTCCAGAGGTGACTCCTGTAAAGCACGTTTTATGACTATGGCCTGCTGGGGGTTCACAAATGTCGGCGATAATTTAGTCTGTGATGCACTGGCAGCTGCAATGTCGAAGAGTCATCATCAAAGAGTAGCCTGCTTCAGCTCACATACAGCCCATTATATACTGAACTCAGGAAAGCAAAGTTTCCTTTCTGCTGGAACATGTCGTGGATGGACATGTGAAATGTAACACATTTAAACACACCCCAGACCTGTGTTTATTCCTCGCTTAGAATTTAATCTTTCTCTGTCCTCATCCGGAACACAGTCTGTCTCTCTCTGTTATATCTGGAACACAGTCTGTCTCTCTCTGTTATATCTGGAACACAGTCTGTCTCTCTCTGTTATATCTGGAACACAGTCTGTCTTTCTCTGTTATATCTGGAACATAGTCTGTCTCTCTCTGTTATATCTGGAACACAGTCTGTCTCTCTCTGTTATATCTGGAACACAGTCTGTCTCTCTCTGTTATATCTGGAACACAGTCTGTCTCTCTCTGTTATATCTGGAACACAGTCTGTCTCTCTCTGTTATATCTGGAACATAGTCTGTCTCTCTCTGTTATATCTGGAACACAGTCTGTCTCTCTCTGTTATATCTGGAACACAGTCTGTCTCTCTCTGTTATATCTGGAACATAGTCTGTCTCTCTCTGTTATATCTGGAACACAGTCTGTCTCTCTCTGTTATATCTGGAACACAGTCTGTCTCTCTCTGTTATATCTGGAACACAGTCTTTCTTCCTCTGTCCTCTGTTCTCGTCTTCTCTATCCTCATCTAAAACACAGTGATAATAATAATAATAATTATAATAATAATAATAATAATAATAATAATAATGATAATAATGTACTTAATTGTACAATATCCCCATAAATGGACCCTCAGCGCCTCAAATGAAGCGGTACATATACAACAGTGCAGTACACAAAATAAGAGCACATAAGGACAAAGAAGTGGAACTGAAAAGTCAAAATCTGTATCCACCAATACAATATTACCAAATGCAGATATGAATAACCGCAGAAAAAAGGCACAAAACATACACACACACACACACACACACACACACACACACACACACACACACACACACACACACACTGCAAACTCCGACCCACAAGCACACACCACAGGAATACTCTAGTGGAGGGGGATACAAGGGGAGTGTAGAGGGTGGGAGGAGACAAAGAACTATGCTTTGTAACATCCAAACGCCATTTTGAACAGGTAGGTTTTCAGTTTTCTCTTGAAAAAAGACAGAATTGGTGAGTGCCGAAGATCCAGAGGAAGAGAATTCCAAACAAGATTCTTGGTACTGAAACGCCCTTTGACTAAATATCTTTGGAGAGAAAACATGACCAGCCTTTCTCTGTCCTTGACTAGAACATCATAATATATTCCTTCTCGCTGGAACACAGTCTTTCTAGCTCTGTCCTCGTCCAGAACATTGTCTTTGAATATCCTCGATGAGATGTTTGTCTTCTCTGTTCTCATTTTCTCTGTCATCATCTACAACACAAGGTCTTTCTATGTTCGTGACTAGAATGTATCTGTCTTCAGTTAGATCACAGTCTGTCCGGTTAGAACGTTGTTTGTATTTCTCCATCATCAGCTAGAACACTGTCTTTCTCTGTCTCCAAATTGAACGTCGTCTGCCTTTCTCTGTCCTGAACTAAAACGTGAACTTTCTTCTTCGTTAACTAGAAGTTTGTTTTTCTTTTTCATCAGTTGGCAGGTACGCATAGTCTGTCTTCGTCTCGCAGTTGGTCTGACTTCTAAATATAGCCTGTCTTCAAGGACGTAAGTCGACACCACAAGATCGTTCTATCGTCTGACGCCTTTCTCTGTTGACACTGCTTGCATGGTACGCTGTGCAGCTTTTCTCGTCTCATTCTTCTGTTGGTTCGTTCCTCGGTTGCAGAATGGTTAAGACGCTTACCCACCAGTACAGTGTCCGTGAGAGTCTGGGTTGGATTCCCAGTCTCTCGCTTTCCCCCTTGTTTGATTGTAAAATCAAACTGATCGTTTAGTCAATCGGATGAGATGATAAACCGAGGTCCCATGTGCAGCACACACTTGTCGCACTGAAAAAGGCTCATTGCAACAAAAGTGTTGTCCTCTGGCAAATTGTGTTTAAGAAATCAACTCTGATAGATACACCAGTATGCACTCAAGGCCTGACTTGCTCGTTGGGTTTTGCTGCTGTTAGGCATCTGCCGAGCATCCAGATGTGGTGTAGGGTATATGGATTCGTCCGAACGCAGAGACATTTAATTGAGAAACTGAAACAGTAATTTGAAACTTCCGTTTCTTCTTTCTTTCCAATTTTGAAGGACTGGCAAAAAGCTTACAGCTGTGAGGCCGTTGTGTGCTCTTTCTTTACTTTAATGTCTTTTCACTACAGGACATGGAGACATACACTCACACACAACAACGACAGACAGACACAGACACACACGGAGAGACAGTTTGTGGAGGGAGAAAAGAGAGACAGACAGACAGACAGGTAGGTAGGCAGACAGACAGGTAGGTAGGTAGGTAGGGAGACAGACAGGTAGGCAGGTAGGTAGGCAGACAGACAGGTAGGTAGGTAGGCAGACAGACAGGTAGGTAGGTAGGTAGGCAGACAGACAGGTAGGTAGGTAGGTAGGGAGACAGACAGGTAGGCAGGTAGGGAGACAGACAGGTAGGTAGGTAGGGAGACAGGTAGGTAGGTAGGTAGGGAGACAGACAGGTAGGTAGGTAGGGAGACAGACAGGTAGGTAGGTAGGGAGACAGGTAGGTAGGTAGGTAGGGAGACAGACAGGTAGGTAGGTAGGTAGGCAGACAGACAGGTAGGTAGGTAGGTAGGGAGACAGACAGGTAGGCAGACAGACAGGTAGGCAGACAGACAGACAGGTAGGCAGGTAGGCAGACAGACAGGTAGGCAGACAGACAGGTAGGCAGACAGACAGACAGACAGGTAGGTAGGCAGACAGACAGACAGACACGTAGGTAGGCAGACAGACAGGTAGGTAGGCAGACAGACAGACAGACAGACAGACAGGTAGGCAGACAGGCAGACATAAAGAAGAACAGAGACAGAAAGAAAGAGAGCGAATGCATACAGTATACGTATCACATCGTTGCCACTACGCATTCTGAGAAAAAGAAGAAGAAGAGGAGGAGGAAGAAGAAGAAGAAGAAGAACAACAACAACAACAACAACAACGACAACAACAACAGCAATAATAATGAAAATAATTCAAGTTACACTGCGTCTTACATGCTCAACTGCAATGCACAATGTGAAAAAACCGACGTGTAAAACATGTAGTGTGACACTAAAACGACAATTTACATGCATCACTCTGCACAGATATGGACACCAGATACTAAAAAAACTGATTCACGATCTTTGCACACGTAAAAACATCACAAACAACCAACACAGTATATATGGTTCACAGAAATTTAAGGACCATTTGAGAACTTGCACAGTTTTCTGCTTGGGGAGCATGGAGGAATGATGCTGAATTTTCGACACACACCGGTGTATGCAGCCATTGCAGGCTCCACCTGTCATAACCATGAGTGCTCTCTTGCACGTGCATCATTTCTAACAAAGAGAAGTCACAGCTGTCGTCTGTAGCCTACACCACTGAATGACTCAATATTTGGCTGAACATGGATTTTTTCCAATGCATATTTTTCATACTGTCCGTTGTGCATCTGTACCTAAAACAGCTGTGTGTTGAATGAGAGGGTGGTACTTAGCTGTGTGCAGCGAACATACTGTAAATCATCTCTCGACTATTATTATTATTTTATTTTATTTTATGAAGACATGCTTGGTTTTTTTTAAGTGGTCCTTAAGTTTTTGTGAAGTCTGTACAAGTCACATGTCCCAGGCGTGGAAGGTATGCCCTCGGCAATACAATGGACACAAGGCGCCATTCACTGCCCCCACAGTCTGGTGGTCATAGAGGAAGCATTCCACACCGTCCCGTCACCGGAAGTGTGCGATGACAAGTGCAGGACGGGACCGGAAGCTACGCACGAGGACGAGTGCTACCATCGCAACGGCGCATGCGTGCAGGGCGCGCGCACGGAGGAGGTGGCCCTGTTGTACGATACGTGCATGCCTGCTTCTGCACCTGTGTTGTGCAACGTTTCCGCCGCTGCAGTTCCGGCCACCTTGCATGTCGGGTATTCTTGTCTGGAAGGTAATGGTTTGTGGATGGGTTTCGTTGATCTTTCTTTTTTTGCTCGTTTATGTTTCTTTGTTTTATTATCTTTATTTACCAATTCATTTATTGATGCAATTGTAAACGCGCGCGCGCGCGCACACACACACACACACACACACACACACACATATACATATAGATAGATGCATATGTATATAGATAGATAGATAGATAGATTAATATATATATATATATATATAGAGAGAGAGAGAGAGAGAGAGAGAGAGTCATTTATTCATTTAAAAAAAGTTTTTTAATTGGTATGTTTCTTTTTTGATCATTCATTAATTCATTAAATTATTCATTTATTAAACACATGAATGTGTATTCATTTATGTTCTTATTTATATACTTGTTTATTCAATATACATTGGTTGTTGTTTTGAGCATGCACTTTTACTTGGTGCGTTGCACGCACACGTATGTGTGTGTGTGTGTGTGTGTGTGTGTGTGTTGTCTTATTTTTTGTGTGTGCCTGTCTGTATCTTTATATACCTCTGTGTGTGTGTGTGTGTGTGTGTGTGTGTGTGTGTGTGTGTGTTGTCTTATTTTGTGTGTGTGCCTGTCTGTATCTTTCTATACCTTTGTGTGTGCGTGCGTGTGTGTGTGCGAACGTGCATGCGCGCGCGCGCGCGTATTTGTGTGTGTGTGTGTGCTCGCTTGTGTGTGTGTGTGTGCTCGCTTGTGTGTGTGCGTGTGTGTGTGTGTGTGTGCGCACGCGCGCGCGTATGAATATAACATAACAGTGATGCACAAGCTCTTGGTTATATAAAAAGGGGAAAAAAGAGCAAACACACACACACAGCATTATGCTAAATATAACATAAAGGAAACTACTTGGCTTTTAACCTTCAGCATCCTCTAACTACAGGCAACGTATTCGACCCGTACAACCAGACCTTCAGCTGGAAAGCGAAGAAAGTGAGTTTAGCTTTCAAGGGGAACACCACCACCACACCCACAACCCTCATCACTCGCTGCAAGGTCACCTCCGACTCCACACAACCCAGCCTGAAAATCACCGCTTTGAAATCACCTTCCAGCGCTCGGCGTGACGTGTTGAATATGACGTCACAGACGAATGACATCACCGTGATTTTGGGTGACGTCGTGACGAGCATCAGAGAGTCTCGCTTCCCTCACTGGTGGATCGTGGAGGAGCCTCGTTTCGAGATTGAGCTGACAATGGAGGTGACTGGACCGAACAGTATGCAGCCTCACTGGATTTCCCTGGAAGATGATCGTGAGTTGGTCTGCGTGTATGTGTGTGAGAGTAAGGATGGCATTCTTTCTCTTTTTTTCTTCTTTTTTGTGTTGAAACTGATGTCAGTTTTGTTTTGGTTTGAGTTGTGTTGTTCAGTGAAACAAGGGTAGGTTTAGTGGAATATTAGAATTAATTCAAAGCAAAGTCATACTTGTCTCTGATCAAAGAACACTAACACAAACAGTAGTCTATAGATATGCACTGTTCCTAATCACACAATTTATTTATTTAAGATATCTGAAATAATACGACCACGCAGTCAGCAAGATGGAGAGAGAGAGACTAAAACATTTTCTTCCGGGGATAATAGATAAGCAGTGGCGTGCTTTTATTCATCTAGTCCTTGACCTGTATAGGGTCTACAGTACGATGAGCCATATAATGATTTACAATTATTTATACATGTACTAAGCTGACAGATGGTCAAATGAAGAGATTGCTCATATAAGTTGTGTATTTTAGTTAAGCATAGTTTTCGTATCTGTTGTTTGCTTACTCATGTCACATTCAATCAGTTAATCATAATTATGTTCAGCAATGAATTAGAAAATTCTTGCAAAACGTTTGAATCAGTTCCTGACTTTGGCACTTTGTCACGTCTGTGAGTCTGTAATGACAATATCTTCTTCTTCTTCTTCACCGTCAACATCATCTCTATTATTTACATGCGTTATTTTGAAACTGTGATTTAAAAAAAAGTTATTTTGAACTGATTTGCAGACATGATCGAAATTGTTTGTCGACATTTGGACGTGACGGCATTGCCTATGACGTCACCGATGCCGACAGCTTATACTGTTCCCCCCGCAGTCACAGGCAAAGGGTTTTCTCTCCAAGGTCTGTTATGTCTGTTTATCCTTTTTCGTGTTTTCGATGACAGCCATCATGATGATACATAGCCGAGTAGTTAAAGCATTGGACTTTCAATCTGAGGGTCCCGGGTTGGAATCTCGGTAACGGCGCATGGTGGGTAATGGATGGAGATTTTTCCTATCTCCCAGGTCAACATATGTGTAGACCTGCTCGTGCCTGAACCCCCTCCGTGTGTATACGCGTGCAGAAGATCAAATATGCGCGTTAAAGATCCTGTAACATATGTCAGCGTTTGGTGTTTTCTGGAAACAAGATCATACCCAGCATGCACCCCACAAAAAATGGACTATGGCTGCCTACATGGCGAGATACATAAACAAACGACCATGCACGTAAAATATTACATGTCTGAGTGTGTATGTGTGTGTGTGGCTGAATTATGATTGAATGACATAAAATGAATGATGAGCGCCCAATGGCAGCCTTCAGTCGGCTCTACCCAGGTAGGCAGCATGTTGTGTAAATGACCACGTGTTTATAAAGCGCTTAGAGCTTGGTCTCCAACCGAGGATAGGTGCTGTATAAGTATCTATGTCCTTCATAATTCATTCAAATTCAGGCTGCTCTCCCCACAGAGCTCATAACCACAGTGTAACGCCACCCCCTTTCTTTTCTTATTTCTGTCTGCAGATGTATTTGTTTCATTACCAGCATGAAATTTTCTGGTTGATACTGCCAGTGGCTGTCGGCTCTACCAAGGTAGGCAGCCTGTTGTGTAAATGTGTTTGTAAAGCACTTAGAGCTTGGTCTCTGACCGAGGATAGGCGCTATATAAGTATCCATATCAATCAATCAACCCAGTTTTGGACAACACTTGTTGCAGTGTGTTCTTTTTCGTGGGCAACGTGCATACTGCACACGGACCTCGGCTTATCTTCTCATCGATATGACTAGCACACAGACCACCACTGTAGGTGAAGCAAAAGGGAGGGGAGAGTACAAATCCTGGTCTGTATATGGAAATAGAACCCGTGCACTTTTGCTTCAAAGTAATGCGCATAACCGCTAGGCCACGGTATAGTCTTGCTGCTGCTGTTATTTCAGACCTGGTGGTAGCAGTGACGTGCACTGTCGTGGTAATTCTGGGGTTGGCGCTGGCTGGCTGTCTCATCGTGAAATGTCGGAGGTAAACCAACACTGTGTGCTCGTGCCTCTCTCTCTCTCTCTCTGTATATATATATATATATATATATATATATATATATATATATAATGTGTGTGTATGTATGTATGTCTGTGCCTGTGTGCATTGTGAAAATCGAAATGGTCTGATGGCAGGAGACGTCGCCAGCGGGAGCGGGATTACTCCAACCTGATCGCTCGCGTGGAGTTCCACAACCAGGGCGCTGACAGCTGTGTGGCTGCTCACCCAGCCTGCTGTGACATCAATACAGGTATGATGTGTTTTGCAATGACGTCAATGGAAACAATGTCGCTTTAAGCAAGTGCGGGACGGCAGTGACGTAGTGCTCATGTTTCTGGGGCCTTGCTTGATCCGTCACGCTCTCACACACTTCACACACGCAGAAATGGGTGGCGCTGCACTGTGGCGTCGCTTCTCCCCCCGCGGAGAGCAGCTCGAATTTCACACAGAGAAATCAGTTGTATAGAAAATACAGGGCAATACGATACAACAGGCCTACGACACAAGACAATACTATACAATATAGGGATGTCGTAAGTTCATTACAATGTTTTTGTTTAAGTTAACACAGATGCATTTATTTTGTGCTGTATACATGTGTGTTCACAAACCCTTTCATGAGGGGCCTGGGGCCATACCAGAACTCTGTCTCTCTGTCTCTCTCTCTCTGTCTCTCTCATTCTTATTCGTTCAGTTTTTATTTCTGTGTATTTACACGCTACTGTCCCCACTGTCTGCTTTCCCCCCAACTTAAGATTCCTCACTTTCTTGCACTTACAAACGGTTTTATTTTCTGTTTTTTCAACCAAGCTGATTATCTGAAAGTTTTTCATATATCATCTGAGAACATCAGTACATGTATCGGTCACCCACCTTGATCACAATGGCTTTTTTTGATTTTTTGTTGTTGTTTTTCACTCTTTACAGCAAGGTTCTGTTCTTCCTGTTTTTCAACGTGAATCACAATCACACTCAATGTAACATAACTAAAAATGCTATAAGTCGAAAAAACATTCACTGGCAGAACATATGTCCTCAATAAACATGTTTTCTGGTCCAAAGAAAGAAAGAATACGAAATGTACGGCGCTGTAAAGCATGGTTAACAAAGACGATTTTTAAACATCTTCTTTCCGTTGATGCTCCAGAAGCATCATTCAGGGGACCCTGCCCGCCTCCACCCCACACCTACCCCAACCTCAACGGGTACAGAGGAGGAGGAGATGCCTTTTCCAACGCCATCGCCAACACAACCTACGGCATGTGCTCAACTTCCGCCGACGTACCTCTCCACCCGTCCCTGCAGCACAAAGCGGGCTGTCATGTTGAGGACGACGGCAAGTACGAGACTCCGCGACCCCTGGTGGTGCAGCTCCCACAGCTGAAAGGTCAGGGGGCGTGTGGTGGCGACGGGGGTGATGGGGGGTTCGGGGAGGAGTGCTGGTGGCCGGAAGGACTGGTGGGGGGCAAAGGTCTGACCGAGAGCAACCCCTATGACGAAATCCCCGCGCTGTGTGGTGGTGACGGTGGTGGTGGCGAGGGGAAGAGAGAGAAGAAAGAGCTGTGGGAATAGGAAGAACGGGGTTTGTTCGTGTTTCACGTGCTGATTGTCCTGAGGAAATAATGGGCGTCCCTCTGTGCCCCCTGTGCAAGAGAACTCTCTCTCTCTGGACACACACACACACACACGTTTGTGTGTATTTGATATATATATGTATAGTGATAAGAAACTGTAGTGAGAGCTGGACTGTACAAGGTCTCCAGAGAAGAAGCCCCCCTCAGTCAAGTGTTACGGCCCTTAACTCCGTACACTCTAAGGGGGCCGTTCTGCACTCAGGTCATGACTCCCGACTTTTCTTTTTTTCTCTATTTTTTTCCCTGGTCCATAGCAGGTTCGAACCCAGGGTGGTCGCCACTTTTGGACTGAGTCTCCTTTTCTGGCAGACGTTTTAACCACTGAGCCATCGTACGCCTAGTTTGAGTTGGGAATTTTATTCCTTATGTAGTTTACTTTCATTTCTCCTTGACCAGATCCAGCTGGAACTATTTTCTGCTCCTTCTGCCATTGCCTTGAGAGCCCATGTCCTCTCACTGACAGAAATCGTCAGCTGTTTCATGAGGTTGTAGGCAAATGCACCCACTTTTGCACCAATCTCTATGGCGAGAACTTTGGCTTGGAAGCCGGATTCTCTCAGACTGCTGGCTAGACTAGCATACTTCTCGGTCCTGTAGATGTGGTCTTCCTCCATTCTGCTTTCGTATGGCACAGTGAGCTCAATCAGAATCGCTTGTTTTGTTGCCTTGGAGTGGAGTACAATGTCAGGTCTCATGACGCTCTTGCTGATGATTTCCGGGTGTTTCTTTACCCTCTGGTAGGTCAACTGTGCATTCCCAATTTTCAGCACCATCAAGCAGCCAACGTTTCCATTCTTTGGAAACTTTGGATGCTGTTCCTGGCCAGGCTTTATTGACTTCTGCCGAGCAGAACTCTGCTGGAACTTCTGGTGGGGACAGTGCTTACAACGTGTGCAATTTCTGTTAGCACTTGGTTGTGCCTCCATTTGTACCGTCCTTGGCCCAACGCCGCTTTGCATGAGCTGAGGACATGTTCCACTGTTTGTTTACCATGGCAGTGTGGGCACGCAGGATCATCTGCTTTACCCCATTTTACGAAGTTTGTATTCGAGGGAAGATCTTAGGATGAAGCTGATCCTCAGAGGGGCTGTGTTTGACATGTCGCTGCCGCTGAAGCTCCATTAGAGTGCATCTTCCCATGTTGTCTACTGCCCCTGCTGGCCTTGCTGGACTGCCTTCTGGACTCTTACCATCCTCTTCCTTCTTGATCTCCTGTATGATTATGTCTCTTTTTGCTTTCCCCCTTGCCTTGGACTACCATTCCATCTTTGTCGATCCCAGGCCTTGTCCGTTATTTTGGGTGTGTCCTATTATTTCTTTCGTCTTTAGACTTTCTTTCACTGCACTGACTGCCTCCCTGACTATCCATTTTCTGTCAGTCTTCAGCTTGGGTTGGTTGGATCTCACAATACTGTCACCTGAGTCTTCGAGCATGCTGAGAAGTCTTGCCTTCCCTGCCTTGTATTCTTCGACAAGGGACTTCAGAGGTAGCCTGCACAGCACTGGACAAATGCTATAATTATGCACCCAGCCTTTCATCGAATGCAACTATAAGTCTTTTTGCTTTGTTTCAACATAATTGTGCACAACAATGTGTAATACAATTGGTCTGAAATCACGAAAATAAATAAATCCACTACTGCTGTGTAAGGAAATTGTTTGGGGTTCTTGATCATTATGGAATGGGATTGTTTGGAGTTCTTGATCATAGTATAGGGGATTCTTTGAGGTCCTTTATCATTGTGAGGAATATCATTATATTTGGAATATTGTATATAATACTTCCCACCGTTGATAGTCGTGATAGTGATGAAGAAGACAACGATGCTGATGAGGGTAATCAAGATGATGAGGATTATTAATATCACATTCACATGTTATTTCTCACTGTTGTTTTCATATGCCAGAATCAGAAGAGGGTGTGTCGCTATAGTATATTTCCACATGTTTGTTTCTGTCAGTACGTTTCTGTTTTCAGTTGATGGTGTTCTATGATACACATTTGCCAGGAATAGCTCTTGCCTTGCTGTGGGCTCTTTTACCTGCGCTAACGAGTGAGATCTAAAGTGGTGGTCTAGTTGGTAATGTTTTTTGTTTTTTTTGTTTTTTATATCACTGCAACATTTCATTTCAGTGAATATGGTTGAATTTGTTTGTGCTCTGAACACTGCTATGGACTTTGGTTCAGTTTTTTTTTCTGAGTGCTGTATTCAGAAATATTCACTGTGGTGGAATAAATAAATCCGTGTACTTTTGGTTGTTGCTATTACTGTTTTGAACAGAAATCAGTATTTCTCCTCAAATATTCATGGCTGACACTACAAAACTGTGTTGATGTATGATATATGTCCATATGTTGGACTGAAATGCTTGGTTTTTTTTGTCCCTTTTGTTTGTCTTTGTTTGTGTATCGGCATTTACTGACTTTTTTCAGTGTTGAAATACCTTTCGTATCTGTGGGCGATGTTACCAATATGTTGCTACTGACATATCTTTTCTGTGGAAGTTTTCACTGATATCATCGATGGTGCATTTGTTTAGACCCGAGTCATTATTTCTTCTCTTTTTTTCATTCATGAGAATGTGATGCATTCGTTCCGTTTATATCCCAGACCATTTGAATTTTGAGAGCGGGCAAAAAGTGTAATAAAATGTATGGGGAAAAAAACCCAGCAACAAGTTGTATACATGTGTGTGTGTGTACGCGCTGGAGAGTTTGAGTGTCTCTGTTTGTGTCTGTATAGTGTTATTGTGTGTGGCGGTGTGTGTATCTCACAGGAAATGTCTTTCTGTTGGGACCGAAAAGTTATCTTGACCGAAGAAGTGCAGGGGCCTCCAAACCTTTAGTTCTTGTGGTAAGAAAACCATACACCTTTTGTTAACATTCCTTCTCTGCACTGTTTTTTCACCCCCACCCCCATAACACATTTCGGCGCTGTAACAGCCCCAGCGATGTATTCCTGATCCAGTGATCAGGGTTCGAGGCCCCGTTTCAGCACGGTGTCGTGTCCTTGGGAAAGGCAATGTACTCCGATTTTCTTCACTCTACCCAGGTGTGAATGGGTGCTTGGGCTTCTGTCGAGGAATGTTAAAACGGCACAAGGAGATGACTGGGCCCCGCCTTCCTGTGCCGAGTCCACAGACACAGTGGGTATGAATTCACTGCCAGATGGCCGTATTAAAAGGCTGTAAGTCCTTTAACCTTTAGAATACGGAGAAGGGTTAGAGCAAGAAAGACGAGATCTCAAGCTGTGTTCTAAAGATGACTGACACTGCTCTCACTCACCTGGCAATAGATCGGAAAGGAATATGTTAGGAGGTAATTAGAGGCGCGGGTTTCGGGAATTCCCAAATTATCGTAGAAAGGAACCATTTTGTAGGGACACTTCAGATGCAACAAGGCAAAAAGGAGAATTCCGAATTATGTGGTATATGTTTTTAATGATTTGTCCAGATCTTCTGTCAGATTGTGTAGAGGGAATGGAGGAGGTGGTGAAGGGGAGCAGGGAAGGAGAGCTGCGTGCTTAACTCATGGTGTCAGTACGTCCTGCATAGAAATGTATATCTATAAAAGAAAAGGAAAAATAAGAGAAAGAAACATACATCTCAAACATGTCGAGCAAAGATCAGTTATTTGTGTATTTGTTAGTTACTGTGTTGTTGTTTTTCCTTTTTTATTCAATAATGAATTTCGTTACCATGTATCATTCCGTTTCAAATAAACTGTGGTGAAAATTAGTTAAGCATTTGAACCCAAAACCCGTTTTTTACATATATTATATAATATACTGAACATTTTAAAAGAAACGTTTCTGTCTCAGCAGACTGACACGAAAGACGTCCATAATATAATCAGCCTCCTTTAACTTTGGACTGAAAGTAGGTAATTTTCCAGTTTCACCCAATATCATTTTATTCATTTTACTTCTCTTCTGAAACAATGGATGCGTTATGAATTTTGGTTTCTCTCGGATAAAGATATATTCATATCTCATCATTTCACAGCCTTATACAACTGAACCGTTCATTGATAAAAACCAAGGATGACATCAATATCTGTCTTTTAATCAAAGATAACACTAGTGACCCTGCGTTCTTGTTCATACACTGCTCTTTCCTTAAAAAAGGGGGTTTCATTTTCTCTGAAAGTCATCCTTAGTTCACAGATTTAGCAAAAAAGCGTTCAGTGATCGTCAAATAGCAAAATAGCAGATTGTATATATATGTATACACACACATATATGTAGATATCTCTCTCTCTCTCTCTATACATACATACATACATATATATATATATATATATATATATATATATATATATATATGGATATATACACTGACGCAGTGTGAACAGGGGATGGTGGCGGCTGTTGGGGACTTGCTGGCACTGCTTTTCCTGGCCAGTCTGCGTTGCTCTGCTGCAGCGATTCTGTTGGCCTCACGGGATTTGGCGCCTTTGTGGACAGCTGAACGCCACTTTGGTCTGTCCATTGCATTAAGCTCCCATGTGTCGTGGCTGATGTTGAAGGCCTTCAGAGAAGCTTTCAGAGTGTCTTTGAAGCGCTTCTTTTGGCCTCCATGGGAGTGCTTGCGATGGAGTTCGCCATACAGCAGTTTCTTGGGGAGCCGGTGGTTTGGCATGCGAACTACATGGCCTGCCCAGCGCAGCTGTGCCTGCATCAAGATGGTGTAGATGCTGGGCAAGTTTGCATGAGTGAGCACCTCTGTGTCAGGGATCTTCTCTTGCCACTTTATGCCGAGAAGTTTTCTGAGGCTGGTGGTGTGGAAGTGGTTCAGCTTTTTGGCGTGGCGTTTGTAGACCGTCCATGATTCACACCCATAGAGCAGTGTGGTGAGAACTATGGCCTTGTATACTTTGAGCTTCGTCTCCAGGGTGATGCCTCTCCTGCTCCAAACGTTCTTATGGAGTCTGCCGAAGGCAGCGCTGGCTTTGGCGAGTCTGGCATTCACCTCGTCGTCTAAGACAACTGTGTGAGAGAGTGTACTGCCCAGGTATGTGACCTTGTCCACCGCGTTCAGTTGTTACCCGTTGACGAAGATGTTTGGTTCAACGTAAGGATTTCCTGGAGCTGGCTGGTGCATCACCTCAGTCTTCTTTGTGCTGATTGTGAGGCCAAAGTTGTCACAGGCAGCAGAGAACTTGTCAACGCTGTGTTGCATGTCAGCTTCGGAGGCAGCGTTGAGAGCACAGTCATCAGCAAACAGGAAGTCGTTGACGGTGTCTGTTCTCACCTTGGTTTTTGCTTGAAGCCTCCTGAGGTTGAAGAGTGAGCCATCTGTGCGGTACCTGATGCCAATGCCTACGTCAGCGTCTCTGAAGGCATCTGTCAGCATGGCTGAAAACATGAGACTGAACAGGGTGGGGGCAAGAACACACCTTTGCTTAACTCCTTTGGAGACAGGGAATGGTTCTGAAGTCTCTCCGTTGTCTTGGACTCGGGCCAGCATCCCATCGTGTAGTTGCCGTATGATGGTGATGAACTTTCTGGGACATCCGTACTTCGCCAAGATTCTCCAAAGGCCATCTCTGCTAACAGTATCAAAGGCCTTGGTCAGATTGACATAGGTGGAGTTAAGGTCGGCGTTCTGTTCCTGACACTTCTCCTGGAGCTGCCTGGCAGCAAACACCATGTCGATAGTCCCGCGTTCTTTCCGGAATCCACACTGGCTCTTTGGAAGGAGACCTTGCTCAAGGTGCGCTATGAGACGGTTGAGTAGCACTCTGGCCAGAGTCTTGCCTGCAACGGACAGCAGGGATATTCCACGATGGTTGTCACAGGCCTGACGATTTCCTTTGCGCATGTACAGGTGTATGATGGAAGCGTCTTTGAAGTCCTGTGGAACTGCCTCATGCTGCCAGATGAGCTGGAACAGCTGATGAAGCTTCTCAGTCAGCGCCATACCACCTTCTTTGTAGACCTCAGCTGGAATGGAGTCTGAGCCAGGGGCTTTGCCATTGGATAGCAGACGGATATCTTTCTGGGTCTCCTCCAAAGTTGGAATGGCATCCAACGATTCACTGACTGGCACCTGGGGGAGTTGGTTGATGGCTTCATCATTGATGGTGGAAGGGCGGTTCAGTACGCTGTCAAAGTGTTCAGCCCATCTCTCGTCCTTGTCAGTAATTAGGGTAGAACCATCAGCACTGAGGAGCGGAGCAGATCCAGAGGTGGTGGGACCATAGACTTCTTTCAGGCCGTTATAGAAGTTCTTCATGTCGTTCCTGTCTGCAAAGCCCTGGATCTCTTCAGCTTTGTTGCTCAACCAGGAATCCTGCATCTGCCGCAGATTCAGCTGGATGGTGCTTTGTGCGCTCTTCAGTATGTCTTTCTTTGACTGTGACTTGGGATCTTCAATGTGGGCTCTGTAGGCTTGGAGTTTGTCTTCCAGCAGCTGCTTGATCTCAGTGCAGTTCTCATCAAACCAGTCTTTGTGCTTCCTGGCAGAAGGCCCCAGGCACTCCATGACAGTGTTGTACACCGTCTCATGCAGTGCGCCCCATGCTGCCTCCACATTCTGGTTGTCCAGCACGATGGACTCAAGGCGTTCCTCCAAGGTGTCAGCAAAGCTCTGTTTGATGTTGCCTAGCTCCAGCTTGTTGACATTCAGGCGTTTGGGTGCTTTCATGTCCTGAGGCCGTCTCTTGGGCTGGATGCGGAGGTTGAGTTTGGAGACGATAAGGCGGTGGTCTGTCCAGCACTCGGCACCGCACATGGCCCTCGTGACTCATACGTCCTGCCTGTCCCTCTTCCTACGATGACAAAGTCGATGAGATGCCAGGTCCCAGAGCGAGGATGCATCCATGACGTCCTGTTACGGGTAGGGAGGCAGAAGACGGTGTTTGTGATGAGAAGGTCATGCTCAGCACATGTCTGGAGAAGTAGTTGACCATTGCTGTTACAGTTGTCTGCGTTGGGAACAGTGGTGATGACAGCGTTCAGGTCCTCCTTGAACTTGTCCTTGATCTCCAGGTTGGTCATGGTGGGTGCGTAGGCGCTGACAATGGTGGTAAACTTCTTCCCGTTGCATATAGAGAGTTTCATCGTCATCAGGCAATCGTTCACTCCTTTCGGGGGGCCAGCCAGCTTGCCAACAAGGGTTGTCTTCACTGCAAAGCCAACTCCAGCCTCACATCTCTCTTCAGGTCCGCGACCACTCCAAAAGAAGGTGTAGCCTGCGCCTCGCTCACAGAGTTCGCCTTCTTCTGCCAGTCTGGTCTCACTTAAGGCAGCGATGGCGATGTTGTACCTGGCTAATTCACTCGCAATGAGTGCTGTGCGTCTCTGTGGTCTGGCAGAGTCGCCTCTGTCCAGAAGCGTGCGCACGTTCCATGTGGCAATGGTCAATGGGGTGCTCCTTGTTTTCTTCTTTGTTTCCTTTGTGTGTCGACCGCTTGAGTAGGGTCCCCGTCAGCCGCGGTGTGCTGACTAGGGTGGTGTGGAGCAGGCAATGTTTAGGGCACCTTTTCTAGCCCCTTTCTCATGCCATGGAGGTGAGCAGTGCTGCTAAAACGTTGCAATATTGCATACAATATGATGCAAGCTGAACTCTGATAGTGGTCAGTAGTGGTCATACAGTGGTCAAACATCTTCAATGACATGATATACAAATGCGACAACATTGTGGTCATACTGTGGTCAACCATGGTCAGCTGTGGGGGAACATAGACTTGGGGGAACTTAGACCTAGGGGGATATAGACCTGGGAGAACTTAGACCTGGGGAAACATAGACATGCTCCCCTGCACTGCATCCCAACTAGGTCACTGTTAACGTATCTGATGTTGTCTGAAAGTGAACATGATGTGAGCGGGCGTGGCATGGCACGTGAAGGACATTATGAGTATGTCTGTGGGTGTGTGAGGTGTGGTGTGTGTGTGTTTGTCTGTGTGTGTGAACATAGACGCTAGCGTCAAAAACAGGATTGCTTAAGTCAGCGCCACCTTTGGGAGACTCCGTGAGAACGTCTGGGAGCGGAGACAACTCAGCTCTACCACTAAGCTGAAGGTCTACTGTGCAGTGGTCCTTACCACCCTCCTTTACGCCAGCGAGACCTGGACTGTCTACAGCAGACACGCCAAACAGCTCAACCTGAGCTGTCTCTGCAGACTTCACATCAGATGGCAGGACAAAGTCCCCGACACCGAAGTCCTGGAACGAGCTGGCCTCTGCAGCCTCTAAACCATTCTGCAGAATGTCCAAGCCAAGTGGGCTGGACATGTGGTGAGAATGTCAGACAGCCGACTGTCTAATCAGCTGCTGTGTCAGGGCAAGCGCTCTGTTGGAGGACAGAAGAAACGCTACCAAGACTGCCTCAAAGCGTCCCTCAAAGTCCTGGGCGTCGACATCAACACTTGGGAGACACTTGCTCTGGACCGTCCAGCTTGGCACAGCATAATCACCACAAAAGCCCGTGCAGCTGAAGCTAGGCGCATCACTGAGGTGCAACGGAAGTGTGCTGTACGCAAGGCCCGAGCAGCATCCACTGCCACAACAGCACCCACTCACTTGTGTCCCTCATGTGGGAGAGACTTCAGGGCCCGGACTGGCCTCACCAGTCATAATCATCACCATCATCATTATCATCATGTGTTTTATGTGTAAATGTGATACGGACTGGTTGGGTGAGCGAAGTGTACACAGGGGGTATATTCCAGCCAGGGGGGATAAGAAATGGCCTAGGCTGGTTCTTAACCGGGGTAAAAAGTAGCCTAGGCTGGTGCCTGCACCTGTTGGTGTTGTAAAGGTGGAGCCTTCATCCACGTGTAAAGCACGCAGTTTGTCACACGCTGACTGTAGGTTGCAGTTTGATGAGTTCACTCCAACGTGAACGTCGACGAGCTCAATATCTTGTGAGGATGGGCAGATGCTTAACCAACAAAATAATCTTTTACTGTTATACCTGGGACACAAATTTTGTACATGAATTTATTTTGTGGGGCAAGTCTTTTAGGACTGGCAAACCGAAGTGTTGAATCTCTAATGAGAAGCATCTTTGTTTTTTCAGGAATTGTGATAACTGCCTAAATATGTCTCAGGAAGTTATTTTGTTGTCACCGTGAACATAAAACTCAAAGCTGTGACATAGACATCACTTCCTGGGAAACTGATGCCCTTGACCGCTGTCGCTGGAGGATGCTGTGCTCTAGTGGCATAAAGACGTTTGAAAACAAGAGAACACTGGCCATTAAGTAGAAGCGTGAGTGAAGAAAGCAGGGCTCAACTTCTGGAGACGTTTTCCCTTGCAAGACCTGTGGGAAGTGCTGTGCATCCAGAATCGGCCTCTTCTCCCATTTGAGGACACACACCGACAGATAAGCCTGCCTGCCTACTCATCCGTTGGACCGACGGGAGACTCCATCAGGTACAGGAGGATGATGAAACACAGTCAGTTTCACTGCCCATCACTCTGCATTTCTATGAATTGGCCACCTTCTGTCACCATCATTTTGAAATGGGAAATGTGACTGATCTTCGGTATCTGGACGCCAGCAATTCAGGTGCATCACCTTCAGTTTTGTTGAATAACACCATGCTAGTTTATCTTAGTCTTCAGAACTGTGGTCTCGTTAATCTTGACAAAGTTAGTTTTCCCAGTCTCCTATTTTTAGATTTAAACCACAATAGTTTAGTCTTTGTTGAATGGCACGTCCTGAACGGTGTTCAGCAGTTGCGATCTTTGACTCTGGCATGGAATCCACTGACTTTCGTTTACTACACAAATGAAAGTTTGTCGTTTGGGTCTGTTGGAAACTTGGATATCTCTAGTGTACTCATGGATTAAATAGACAATAGAAATACGTTTCCACATCTTCAATATCTAAATCTTTCTGATAATGGAATAGATCTTACGCAAGAAAATTTCCAGTTGATTAAACTCAAAAGTGTGGATATCAAAGGCAATCAAATAGAACTATTCCCACGGCATCTGTTCCATTCTTTAAGCTTCCGTGAAATTGTGTACGCTGACAACTACAAATTATGTTGCCCAGTTATGTTGCCAGTCTTATTCAACCCCTTGAACTGTCATGCTCCTTCAGACGAAATTTCCTCCTGCAAAGCAATGCTGCGATCTGACCTGTACCGTGTAGTCCTGTCCGTCTTCGCCACTCTCACGTTGCTGGGCAATCTTTTCAGTTTTATATTCCGAGTATTTGTGAATAGAACTGGTGCCACACAGAGCTATGGAGTCTTTGTTATCCATTTGTGTGTTTCTGACTTCCTGATGGGACTTTACCTGTCTGTGATAGGCGTGGCAGACAGGATGTTCAAGGATACATTCCTGTGGAATGACATCAGCTGGAGAAACAGCGTGGCATGTACTGTGGCTGGGTTTTTCTCTTTTGTATCCAGTGAAGTGTCAGCATTCACCATCTGTCTGATCACCTTGGATCGGTTTTTAGTTCTCCACTTTCCTTTCAGTTCTGTACACTTTGGACAATGGTCAGCTCACGTGGCTTGTGTGCTGGCCTGGTGCTCTGGGGTTGTACTGGCTTTCATTCCCTTGCTGCCCTTGGTGAACAACTGGCAGTTCTACCGACAGAAGAATATTTGCATTCCTTTGCCCATCACCCGGAATGACTCCCCTGGACATACTTATTCCTTCGGTGTCATCGTCTGTCTGAACTTTGTCCTCTTCCTGCTCATTCCAGCAGGCCAGGCCTTCATCTACTGGTCTGTGTGTGTCAACAGCATATCTGCAGGACAGTCCAAGCAAAAAATCCACTGATTTCACTATTGCTCGTCGGTTAATTTCTGTTGCTATTAGTGATTTCATTTGCTGGTTTCCCATAGGACTGTTAGGTCTGATGACCTATAATGATATCCTCCTTCCTGGTGAAGTCAACGTTGCCATGGCCCTGTTGGTGATGCCATTGAACTCTGCCATCAATCCCTTCCTCTACACATTAAACATTTTGCTTGAGAAAAGATGGCGAGCACGTGACCAACGTCTAGAGAAGCTGTTGTTGATGAAGATTCAGGCAAAACGTGGCAGAAGTTGTTTTTTTGTTTGTTTGTTTTTTGGTTTTTTTTTGTTTTTTGTTTTTTTTGTTCCTGGACTTTCTTGGGTCGACTACCGTTTTATTATGTATATATATAAATTCATTATGACATTCAGAATAGATGGAAAAAAATGTGAACCTAAACAATAACAGATGTAAGTGATTATGTTGATACACACACACACACACACACACACACACACACACACATATATATATATATATATATATATATATATATATGTATATATAGAGTTAATTACACAATCAAACACATGAATCATTTTATGGTTTTTAGTGACAATGTATAAAGTCACAGACACAAACACATACACAGAAACATAAGCACACACACACACACACACACACACACACACACACACACACGTTTTGCTATGTCATTCATCTTTATGCTGAGCACAGAGGTGCAGTCATTTCTAGCCCAGCCATGTTACCATTGTCTTCTACGTCCGCTGACATCCCCCCCCCCCCCCCACCTTTTTTTTTTTCATCGCTGTATCTTCATACTATAACACATTATATTACTGTTACAAAGACCTCTCTGATCGCTGTATCTTCATACTATAACACATTACATTACTGTTACAAAGACCTCTCTGATCGCTGTATCTTCATACGTTTACACATCACATCACTATTACAAAGACATCTCTGATCGCTGTATCTTCCCCCCCCCCCTCTTCTTCTCCCCTTTTCCTATTTCTACTGCCTCACATGAACTTTTTAATTGGAAAGAGAGAAAAGGAAAGAAGAAAAATAATCAGCAAAAAAAAAAAAAAAGAGAGAGAGAGAGAGAGAGAGAGAGAGAGAGAGAGAGAGAGAGAGAAACACATCAAAATAAAACAAAACAAAATAAAATGGAAAAATAAATGAACGAACATACATACGTATACATACCTACATGTCTGATTTATATACATGTACATTTCGTTGCATCATTTTAAATGTATGGTTACCTCAGGGTTTTATGTTCTCGCGTATGTACATGAGTGTGCGTACTTGTGTGCGCGCGTGTTTGATTTCATGATGACATTGGAGTTCAATATTAAATATTCAAAACCATACCCATAGACTTGTCCCACACACATTTCTACAAAGACAGCTACTGCCATCCCCCTTCTTCCCACCTCCTCCCTTGTCGTTTAAATCGTAATCAGCACTTCCCTTTCTATGGAAATCTGTTTGATGCATTTATATGTTTCTGTATTTCATTTCTTGTTCAAAGATTAAAGATATTGGCATGGCTGTCTGTTTTGTCTTTTTATAGATACTAATGCACATTTTCCCTATCAATATTATATGATTGACCTTTTGAATCATAATATTATTGCATTTAAAGTTGTCTGATCGTTTCACTCCAAAGGGGACTTCGTGCGCACTCAATTCCAGTCTGACGCCAACTGCTCCAACTATATAAAAATCGATATGTTTCCAGAATAATTTCACTGGTGGGCATTTGTAGAAGAAATGCGCTATGTAATCAACTTCGTCTACGCAGATTGAGCATTTATTGTTTTCCATTATTTCCATTTTATGCAATAGAATATTAGTTGGATATATGTTGTGCAATATTTTCCATTGTAGTTCTTTTAATCTTGTTTCTTTAGTTGATGAAGAGGGCAGTAACCAGTAGTAATGATCAATTTCGACGTTAAGTTTTCTAAGCCGGAAGTGGTAGGCACATGGTTTTACTTCATCTTTCTTTGATTTTTTTCATTCTTTGGAATATGAATGAATTTTAGCTCTGTACAGAACACTTTAAGGTCGTCAACTGTGTCATAATTGACAGTTTCTTTTATGTCACCCATCCATTGCTTCCACTGGTGAGGAATAACATTTGATAAAGCATTATATTCGAAAATAAAAGATGGCTGGTTTTCCCCCAATTTCTCTATAATTTCTTGCAATTCATCCTTTTTTCTTGTATGTTAATGACATCTCTTACTCTTTCTATTCCTGCAGTCTTCCACGAGGGAAAGAATAAAGAGTTATGCTTGTATTGGATTAAGTTATTGTTCCATAACAGTTGGACACTAAAGTTGTTCTTGTCAATGTCTGATTTCTTTTTTTAAAATATTTGTGTGTCAAATGTGTTCGTAATACATTATGCCAAAATTATTTTGTATTTTTGACAGTGCTTTTAAATTGCTGGGTCTGCAGTTTATGTCAAATGCCCCAAGCTTGCTTGCAAGTTTTCCAAAGTGCCACCTTGGAATATATGTCCAGTTTTCATTTTCTGATGCAAAAAGTTTCCCAGCCCATTGCAAATAAAACCATTCCTGGACTTTGTGAACATTTACCATATTCAGTCCACCCTGGGAAACTTTTGCTTCCATTATTGTCCTCTTAACTTTCTCAAAGGCCTTTCTGTTGGACCTTCTGTGTTGCCAAACAAATTTATACAATGTTCTATTTATTTCAGAAAGTACACGGTCTTGTAGTCCTATTGCTTGCATTATGTATATAAATTGGCTTAGCAGAAATGTTTTAATGATAATGATTTTTCCATGGATGCTCAAGTCTCGTTTGCTCCATGTACCTATTAATTTATTCATCGTAGATATTCTACCTAGCCAGTTGTCTTCTATGCTTGATGCCGGACTGGAGTTGTTAAAGTGTATTCCTAATATTTTTATTTTGTCTTTTAGTCGTTGTGAAGTTTTTTCCAGTAGAGAGAGGATATCGACAAGGTGATCCCATTTAATCCTACATATTTCTTTTATGTGTTGAAATCCTTGGCTCAATGATAAGAGAAAATAAACCGATTAAAGGTATTAATATTAACAATACAGAACATGAAATTGCAGTTTGCAGATGACACCCAACTGATGACCAAAGGAGATATAGTATCATTTGAGGAGATCATAAGGACAGTCAACTCGTTTAGTAGTTTCTCGGGATTATTTATGAATGCAGGTAAAACTCAAGCAATATGGCTGGGCAGCAGAAAACAATGTCAAATTAGATATCTACCTCATTTATAAATGGTGTGGAACCCACCAAAATTTAATATCTTTGGCGTGTGATTCACTGTTGATTTTGAAGAATGTGAGGAATTAAACAATAAGACAAAATATCTGAAATTAGAATGTTATTTAGATTATCCCTTTAGGGAGGATAGCTGTTCTCAAGTCATTAATTTTATATATAAAAAAATAACCCAGTTATGGATGTTACTACCAAATCCACCTGATGAATATATTGATGAGCTGCAGAAGGCATGTTTTAAGTTCATTTGGAACAAAAAACAAGATCGAATAAGTAGAAAAACAGTTATTAAAAGTACAAGAATAGGAGGGTTAGGAATATTTGACATCAAGCAATTTATTAAAGGTCTTAATGATAAAAGCAATCAATTACATTATTGAAGATATTGATAGATATGGACACTGTCTACCAACACCAGATGACAAGAATAAGTTCTGGATTCATGTTTTCCAAGCCTTCAAAGAATTTTGTCAGAAGGTCCCACTGTCAAATAGCAAAGAAGTTTTTGCAGAACCAATCTATCCTTCTGAACCAAAATATCAAAATTGGAAGTAAGATTTTATCATACAGAAACTGGATGGAAAAGAGGGTCTGGAATATTTCTCATCTAGTGCATGGGGACAGTAGTTTCCTTTCCCATGAAGATTTTAGTCAGAAGCATGGAAATATAACACATTTTCTTACTTTAAATGGTTGCATAAGGTCAGTTAGAAATTATATAAAAACTCTGAACATTGAAATTGATAATGGCAGTGCTTTGCAGACGAGAACATCATTACAAATGATATATTCTGTGAAAAAAGGAACAAAAGTTTGTTACAACACTTTAGTTAAAAACAATATGACACCTAAATGCTGTAACTGAACAATAACTGGAAACAGACATTTCACAAAATACACAAAATAAGTGATGTAAACTTAAAATGGTTTCAAATAAGAATAGTTCATAGGATTATTGCAACAAACAGGTTTCTGAAACAGATTAATATCTCTAATAATGATAAATGCAGCTTTTGTGGATCACATCCAGAAACCATTGAACACCTTTTTTGGAGATGTGAGATTGTGCAGAGATTTTGGACTGCTTTCCAAACTGATATTAATAACAAATGCAATAATTTATACAATGCCCAATTATGTGAAGAATTGGTTTTATTTGGAAACACACATTTGCTACAGATGACATTTTTTATTTCATTATTTTACTTGCCAAAAAATTTTACAAATGCAAATTCAATAAACAACCACAACTCAATGCATTTAAAACACAGCTCAGATACAGATACAGATACAAAATCGAAGAACATGCATCTTATATACTAATGAACCATCATGCTTTGCGTAAAGTGGAACAGTTACCTTCCAGTTAAGGAAACTGTTACCTAATCATGATTTTGCATGTTCCATTGTTATTATTCTGTATAATAGTCCTTACTTTGTACTAGCAGGTCTTTATTTATTTTTCATATTTATTATTTATATATTTTTCGAATTGTTATTGTTGTTGTCTTTACAGTGTGATTAACTACAAGCTTTCTTTTCCAATAATGTAGAAGTGGTTTACTCATTGCTCCATGTCATGATATCACAATCCTACCACTTGCTTTCGCCTCATCCTTGATGCCATTTCTGTAATAGTTGACATAATTGATGCTGTTGCTATGTTACAACTGGTCTCTTTAGCATTAATGTCATCTTAAATCATCATGATTATTGCAATCAATAATGTGTAAACATTGAATGATTGGACAAGTTTGTTGTTGTTGTTCTTGTTTTCTGTATTTGTTGTTATTGTTGCTGTTTTTTTTTTTATATATCACTTTTTAGTTTGTTTTGTCTTTCTCTCTCTAGTGGATGCCACTGTTCGTTTTATATTGTTTGTTTCATACTGTTCTCTATGTTGTATACATGTCTTTGCAACTTTTTTAAAGTTAAAAAAACAAAGAAGAAAAGAATTAGAATAGTCGATTCGTGACAGCACAAAAACAGAAATAAGACTTTTCGTAGTTTCAACAGATGATAGAATTTCCAGGAAGATGCAAAGGGGACAAATTGGTGTCAGTGCTACGATTCAGCAGCTGACATATTCCTTTCACAGAAAACTATTATCGATTTTTGTTTGGAATGAAAAACAGACACAGGCATCGAAATTTCACCAGCATGGATTTTACTGAAATCAAGTGCATGTGGAAAACATAGATCACTTCTGAGTTGCCTCTGTGTTAGGGCGTTTTTTCCGGTGTCAAGCGGAAATAGTAAAAGTGTGATTGGCTCGCTGTGTCACATGACCTCCAATATTTTGGGAGTGTGTGTTTGACCACAGCTGGGCTTCTTGCCCCAAATTACCATATATGCTAAAAAGACAGAGATAAAATGCATGTCAATCAGTGTCCATATTGTCATCTTGGCAGCACTTAAGTCCTGGAACCATTCACATATCAACCAGTTTACATGTTTCTGCTTTTGAAGAGTTACATTTCATTTTATCTCTGCTGACTTCTGCTGCTTTGGCCTCGATCTTCATCAACAATAGCTTCTCCAGACGTTGTTCACGTGCCCGCCGTCTTTTCTCCAGCAAAATGTTTAATGTGTAGAGGAAGGGATTCACGGCAGAGTTCAATGGCATCACCAACAAGGCCATGGCCACGTTGACTTCACCAGGAAGGAGGATATCATTATAGGCCATCAGACCTAACAATCCTATGGGAAACCAGCAAATGAAATCACTAATTGCAACAGTAATTAACCGACGAGCAATAGTGAAATCAGTGGATTTTTTGTTGGACTTTCCTGCAGACATGCTGTTGACACACACAGACCAATAGATGAAGGCCTGGCCTGCTGCAATGAGTAGGAAGAGGACAAAGTTCAGACAGACGATGACACCGAAGGAATAGGTATGTCCAGGGGAGTAATTCCGGGTGATGGGCAAGGGAATGCAAATACTCTTCTGTCGGTAGAACCGCCACTTGTTCACCAAGGGCAGCAAGGGAATGAAAGCTAGTACAACCCCAGAGCACCAGGCCAGCACACAAGCCACGTGAGCTGACCATTGTCCAAAGTGTACAGAACTGAATGGAAAGCGGAGAACTAAAAACCGATCCAAGGTGATCAGACAGATGGTGAATGCGGACACTTCACTGGATATAAAAGAGAAAAACCCAGCCACGGTACATGTCACGCTGTTTCTCCAGCTGATGTCATTCCACAGCCATGTATCCTTGAACATCCTGTCTGCCACACCTATCACAGACAGGTAAAGCCCCATCAGGAAGTCAGAAACACACAAATGGATAACAAAGACTCCATAGCTCTGTGTGGCACCAGTTCTATTCACAAATAATCGGAATATAAAACTGAAAAGATTGCCCAGCAACGTAAGAGTCGCGAAGACAGACAAGACAACACGGTACAGGTCAGATCGCAGCATTGCCTTGCAGGATGAAATTTCGTCTGAAGGAGCATGACAGTTCAAAGGATTGAATCCCACTGGCAACACAGCTGGGCAACACAGTTTGTAGTTGTCAGCATACACAATTTCAAGTAAGTTTAAAGAATGGAACACATGTTGAGAAAACAGTTCAATTTGATTACCTCGAATATCCATACTTCTGAGTCTAGTCAAATAGAAAGACCCTTGAACATAAAATAATCCGTTATTAGAAAGATTTAGATCTTGAAGGTGTGGAAATATATTCAATATTCTAACGTCTATTTCATACATGAATATATTAGAGATATCCAATTTTCTAACAGACCCAAATGACAGACTTTCATTTGTGTGGAAAACGAAAGTCAGTGGATTCCAAGCCAAAGTCAAAGATCGCAACTGCTGAACACAGTTAAGGACGTGCCATTCAACAAAGACTAAACTATTGTGGCTTAAATCCAAAAATAGGAGACTGGGAAAACTAACGTTGTCGAGATTAACGAGGCCACAGTTCTGAAGACTGAGATAAGCTAGCATGGTGTTATTCAACAAAACTGAAGGTGATGCACCTGAATTGCTGGCGTCTAGATACCGAAGATCAGTCACATTTCCTATTTCAAAATGATGGTGACAGAAGGCGGCCAATCCATAGCAAGTGCAGAGTGATGGGCAGTGAAACTGACAGTGTGTTTCATCATCCTGCTGTGGACACTGGGGAATACCATCACACAAATGTTGTGGATGCACACAAATTCTTGATTTACGACACCTGTAAAATCCTGGACACGTATTTTTCTCACACGCTGCTTCATCTTCAAATCCTGGACAGTCTCTTACACCATTACAAAGTACATAAACAGGCATACAATAAAAAAGTGCCCCATTACAGGCAAAATGAGTTTCTGGGCATGTGTTGTTAAGAATGTCTTGTTTCTTCATTGGAACCAGACTGAAAGTTCCAATTTCATTGAAATGAACGACAGCAGGATGCAAAACTGATCTTTCTTCAAATGAATCTATGAATTCACATGCACAGTTTTCTTCGTCTGCTTTATTGTGGCATTGCGGGACCCGATCACAGCGTCGATCATGGGGTATGCACTGACATGATTATTAATTATGATTTTGATTAAGTGACAAGTTTAATCCTTTGTATTGAATAATAACTCTTTTTGCACTTTTGTCACATTTCATTGTCAATGATAGAATAATTTCAATACTGTATATGTAGCTATAAACTGTTTGCTGCTATTTAGAAGGTGTGCAGGAATTAATTTGTTCCTTTATTAGCTTGCAATCATACTTATGAGAATCCATCTGCTGATGCAGTTCTAATGTGAAAGAAAGAAAGTAGTAGTAGTGGCAGCAGCAGCAGAAGTAGTAGTAGTAGTAGTAGTAACAGTTGTAGCAGTGGTAATACGTTGGAGAAAGACATCTTAACAAAATCCAGAGCCAAGCACAGAAGAAAATAACTTTAAGAGTGCAAACCAACAGGTAATTAAAATCAACTCCACTCTGTAGCAACAGCAGTATTAGTAGTATTAGTAGAAATAGTAGTAGTAGTAGTAAGTACTAATGGTATTCATACGAGTCTTGGGGGAAAGTGATGTCGGGTGTCCAACTAAAAAGAAAAATAAATGATACCACTTCTATCAAAATATACAATCCTGTGGCCTCAGTCTTCTAAAAGAATTATCACTCATCTAGAAAGTGCCACATCCTTTTTTGTCTCGTCAGCTGAACAATTTCTTTTTAACCTAAACAGGAGCATTCAAATCAAGAGAAGACAAGATGAATTCGTGTCCACACATGTGTAGGATAATTGTTTCTTTTGTTGACTGTCATGACACCAAGTTGGTTGTCATAATGTGCTTATTGTAAAGATCAAATTTCCTGTATGGTGTGGCTGTGTTACTGTATTAGTTTGAACTTGATATCTGGAGAAAGGCTCGTGATGCATGTGTCTTTAGGCGCTGAGGTGAATATGTGTTCACGAGTTGTTGTGAAGTGCATCAAAATACTTGCCACTTCCAACTCTGCACACAGCTGAACTGGTCACAGGAGTGACCTGGGACAAAATAGACCTTGGGGCCTGAGAGTGTCATAGAACAGACAGTTACCATTCTGAGAGAGAATGTGAGACGTAGTCTTGTTGGACTGTGGAGGTTCAGGGAAGCTGATCTGAAGTACTGGTGAGTCAGTACTTTCGAGTTTGGTAATGAGAAATCGTTCAATCTAAATTTTGTGAATTTCGATGTTGTTGGTGTTTTTTTTTTTTATGTTTCTGAACACGGGTTCAGTAAAATGAGAATGGCGACGCAGGTCATGTGAGTACTATTTTTACTAGTTGTTCGATTTAACTACAGTTAGGTTCTGAGGATGTTTCAGGATGCTCAGCGCCTAGCCTGTTTTCGGACGAAGGTGTTTGGCTGATATAACGCCCACCGAAAGATGTTTGGGAAGCACCAACTGACAACACAGTCGTGAAAAGAAACCAATAAAAATTATCATTATGACTTAAAACTTATATCGGGAAGTGTAAGGGAGAACAGAAAGTGTTGATTGTGTTTTCCTGGATTGGACTTTTCATATGATTTATCCCTAAAGGGAAAAATGTGAACATAATGATTATTGTTTATTTTCTTTGAATTATTAATAATCAGAAAGGAGTGTCTTCACGTTATGTTGTTTATCCCTGGGTAAGAGGGAACTCAGAATGTGAACGTTGTGTGCGAGTCTGTCGCGTGAGCTTGAGTTGAGTGAATGCAGCAGTGTGACAGTGGTGACCCAACTATTGTTGGAACTATTGTATTTTGAGAATTTAGATTTCCATTTGTTACCCCTCCCCAGAGTGAGTTAGCTCCAACCTTTTCTTGCTTGTGTATTGGAAGCAAGGGGGCATGGCGTTGGGGAGACAGACTCTTCCCCTCTGAATATATTTCAGAACTGTTAGCTCCAACCTTTTCTTGGAGAGACAGACTCTTCCCCTCTGAATATATTTCAGAACTGTTAGCTCCAACCTTTTCTTGCTCGAGAATTGAAAACAAGGTGGCATGGCGTTGGAGAGACATGTTCTTCCCAATTGAATAGTTACGTTTTTGTTTTGTTGTATTTTTGTTTGTAGGTAGGATACTTGTTTTCTCCCCAGATTTTGTTTTTGAAAACATTTTTACTCTATCCTGTTGATACGCTATGATACATTGAGTTCTCGGGTACCCTGTCTCCAGGTTTATGGGTAGTGGTTGCCATTAGGGTGCCATTAGAGGGCTCTTTTTGTCTTTTCCTTCAATCTTCTATCTCAATCGGTACTTCTGTTTTGTTTCTTTCTCACTCTTTGAAAACTCTCCATATAGTCTACAACAATAAGCTCCTATTGTATAGTTCCTTTGTTGAACTTTAGATAAGGCTTCTGATAGTATGTGTGGACACTTCCGTTTTTATTTTTTTTTAAATGTATGTAATATTGTATGAACATTGTGTACTTGTATTGTGACTTTGTATTTCTTTTCCCATAATTCTGCCAAGATTTTTTTTTCAGTGTGTGTTTTTCCACTTAATTTGATGAGTGGTTGAACTACAATAGATTAGTATTACTACAGCCCGTTTTGAGTCGTATTTGGAAATCATTGTCATTATTCGTTCAAATTTTGACATGTGACTTTAGAATTATTTCCAAATATTGGCAGTTCCTACTCACGACTCTGCATGCAGGCGGCTGTGGGGTGATAGATCGTCCGCCGTAGACTGGGGCAGATGCGGCGCATGTATCCTCCCACAGTGTCAGAGCAGCCCTTTTTAGGGACGGCACTGCTCTCCCCACATGGGGATAGGGAGATAAAAGGATCCCCAAACAAAGCCTGCCTCACCTAGTACCTAGTAGGAAACCGCACCTACTTGGACATCCAACACTAGTGGTCGAAAACAACAGAAGAAAAGAACCAGGAGTCATGCCCTGACTCTGGGTGCCTGGAATACTTGCACCCTCTTAGAGACGACATACCAGAAAGACGCACAGTGCTCATTGCTAGAATGCTTGATCGCTACCAGGTGGACACAGCAGCCCTGAGCGAAACCAGGTTTGCAGGTGAAACCCAGCTGGAGGAAGTTGGAGGGGGCTACACCTTCTACTGCATTGGGAAGCAGATGGCATCCCAAGACCCTCAGGCATGGGCTTTGCCATACGAACCAAACTTGCACAACAGCTTGACAGCCTTCCACGTGGGATAAATGACAGGCTGATGACCCTGCGTCTGAAGCTGTCCAAGGATCGATTCACCACAGTCATCAGCTGCTATGCCCCGACAATGACCAACCCTGATGACATCAAAGAATCTTTCTACGAGGAGCTCAGCCACACCATTTCAGCAGTAGACAGAAAGAACAGGCTGATCATCCTTGGGGATTTCAATGCCCGCATCAGCGTGGACTTATCCTCATGGCCAAAAGTCTTAGGACAGCACAGAACTGGCAACTGCAACACCAACGGACTGCTTTTGCTCTCACTCTGCGCGCAGCACGGACTGACCATCACCAACACCCTCTTCCAACAAGCGGACAGGTACAAGAACACATAGATACACCCCTGCTCCAAGCAATAGCACATGCTTGACTATGTGATTGTCCGGTAGAGGAACAGAGGTGATGTTTCCATTACACGCTGCATGAGAGGAGCAGTCTGTTGGTCGGACCATCGCCTGGTATGCAGCAAGATGAACATCAGACTTGCATGCAAGCTCCAACCAGCCAGGCAGAAACCCCCTAGGAAGCTGAACATCCACCGCCTCCCTATCACCAAGGACGTGCTGCAGCAGCAAATCCAAGTAGCTCTCCAAGAAATTCCTGCATTGACTGATGTAGAAGAGGTATGGAGCACCTTTGGAGAAGCTGTGTAAACAGCAGCAGCTGACACACTTGGCTTTGTACAGAGGAGCCACAAAGAGTGGTTTGACGACTCTGGAATCTCCAAGCTCCTGAACACACTGCATATACGGCATCAGGATCACATTTCTGATAAAGACTGCCAGAGAAAGGAGAACCAGTTCTTGCAAACCAAGCTACTCGTACAGAAGAGGCTGCATGAGATGAAGAACACCTGGTGGCAGAGAAAGTCTGAAGAGCTTCAGTCCGCTGCTGATGCTCATGACATGAAGACCTTCCATGATGGTCTCTAAGTTGTGTATGGGCCGAGAGTCACAGTATCAACCCCTGTCCGAGCCTTGGACCAGACCACCCTTCTGACAGACAAAAAAAGACATCCTTGCCTGCTGGGCAGAGCACTTCAACACCCTCCTCAACAGAGACTCATCCGTATCTGACCAGGCAATTGCAGCCCTCCCACAGCTACCAGTCAATGACTCGCTAGCTGCCCCTCCCACCAAGGTCCAGACCCAGAAGGCCCTGAAGCTGACAACGTCAGGAAAAGCACCAGGAGTGGATGGAATCCAGGCTGACATCTACAAGTATGGAGGCGAGGTGCTGACAGACAAGCTGACTTACCCTGTTCCAATCTACCTGGGAGAGAGGGGAGGTCCCCCAGGATTTCAAGGATGCTTCTATTGTACACATTTACAAACGGAAGGGAGACAAAACATCCTGCGATAACCACAGTGGAATCTCTCTCCTCTGCATCGCTGGCAAGATCTTCGCCCACATCATACTGAACAGACTGGTTGACCATGTCTTCAACACAGTCATCCCTGAAGACATGGTCTTTGTAGACCTGACTAAGGCCTTCGATACGGTGAACCACCATGGTCTGTGGAAGATCCTCCTAAAGTTTGGCTGCCCAGAGAGCCTAATCCAGCTGATTGCATCTTTCCATGATGGCATGCAGATGAGAGTACAGGAAAATACTGACATGTCGGATCTGTTCCCTGTGGTAAAGGGAGTGAAGCAGGGCTGCGTCCTGGCACCCACACTGTTCTCCATTCTCTTCCCTGCCATGCTTGTTGATGCTTTCCAAGACTGTGACCAGGGCATCAACATTCAGTTTTGCACAGATGGCAAACTTTTCAACTTGCAGTGACTCCACGCCAGGTCCAGGATGTTTGACGCACTGATGAGAGAGTTCCTTTTCGCTAATGACTGTGCGCTTGCTGCAAACACCCATGAGGACATGCAGTTCATTATGGACAGGTTCTCAACCTCCTGCAGGTGCTTTGGACTCACCATCAGCAAGACCAAGTCAATGTACCAACCAGCTAGCTCACAAAACGTCAGTGCCTCCCCCCCCACCCCTGCAATCAAGATCAATGACACAGAGTTCAAGTCAGTCAACAAATTTTGCTACTTGGGCAGCACCCTATGCAGCAACGGAGCCCTTGATGCAGAAGTGACGCTGCACATTGCAAAGGCCAGCTCTGCCTCTGGCAGACTCAACAACAAGCTGTGGAACAACAGCTCTGTAGGTTTTCATCTTGGTGCTGAGCCTGATGCCTTGTTGTTCCACAGCCTGTAACAACAAAGGCATCAGGCTCAGCGCCAAGATGAAAACCTACAGAGCTGTTGTGCTGACCACCTTGTTGTACTGCTGTGAAACATGGACGACGTATTGCCGTCACATTCAACAACTTGAGCAATTTCACCAGAGATGCCTACGAAAGATCCTAGGAAAGTGGCATGACAGGGTCTCCAACCTCCAGGTCCTAGAGAGGAGCAGCCTGCCCAGCATCGAAAGCCTGCTGATTCAGTGCCAGCTACGCTGGACAAGACACGTTGTCCACATGACAGACAGCAGGATCCCGAAGATGCTTTTGTATGGCCAGCTGAAGGAAGGCCACCGTGAACTTGGAAGACCCTGCAATCGCTTCAAGGACACCTTGAAGACAAACCTCAAAGCCTGTGACATAGACATCCCTTCCTAAGAAACTGATGCCCTCGACCGATCTCGCTTGAGGATGCTGTGCTCTAGTGGCATAAAGACGTTTGAAAACAAGAGAACGCTGGCCATTAAGGAGAAGTGAGCGAAGGAAGCTGGGCTCAACTTCTGGAGACGTTTTCCCTTGCAACACCTGTGGGAACAGTTGCACATCCAGAATCGGCCTCTTCTCCCATATGAGGACGCACACTGACAGATAAGCCTGCCTACCTACTCATCTGTCAGACCGAGGGGAGACTCCATTAGGATATCGTTGCTCTTATCTAAACTGAAAGCCAGAAATTAGAATCAAAAGCCGATATGAATTTTCTTTTTTTTTCTCGGTTAAAAGAATATAAGATTCTGACTGCACCCTATTTCTCATTGCTTCTTGTATTGTTTGTTGAACATGTATACATTCTAAGAAATTATTTTAGAACATACTTGCAGATTATGTCCCGAAACCTGGAGGGGGTCAGGCTGGTGTTCTCCTGACCCACTCTCGGGAGGGTCACTACCTTGTCGTGGTCGGGAGGCTTAGTGGCCAGTGATCGAGCGAGCTATGTCGGCGGGGGCATCAGTGCTTCTTGGGGTTTGGTGCTCTGGTCCCAGGTCTTAATTGACAGCCTACATAGCCATGGTAGCTGTTAGGGCTGAATAAGTGGTGGTTTTGTACTGATGCCCCTGATAGGGCTTCCCATGCCGAACAGGTCGTGAGTGAGGCCCAAACTAAATGTGACCCACTGTCCCTTTCGCTATTCTTTGTTCTTCTTTTTACCGCCTCTTTTCTGTCCTCAGCTCCCCATCAAGCCTTCTTTTCCACATTCTTTTTTTCTCTGCGGCCTTCTTTAGGCCCGCCGTGTTTGCCGTGCGGCGCGACCTGTGATGGAGGGGAATGAGATCCTGGGGATTGAGAGAGCACGCTGCTCTCAACACATCCCTTTGGCTCGGACCTCTCCTAAGACAGGCGGCACACATTGGCCCGTGTGTGTCAATCGGCTACCCCTTCGTGGGGCTGGGTCAAGACTGGCAGTTTAGTGGCTAACGAAGGTAACCCCCGTAGTGCTCGGCTCTCTGTCCCCGGGAGCTGGGCATGATCGGGGGGGAGCACGTTGGAGCTGGGCTGCTGGTTGTATATCCCTCCCGAAACCTGGAAGGGGTCAAGCTGGTGTTCCCTTGACCCTGGCCCCTAAGTTGGACCCCATGGTGGGTGGGTAAGGGAGGGATGAATTCACATTTTTCTTTCAACATGAATCCTAAACAAATACACCCCCCCAAACTCGGAAAAAGACGACGACAGGGAACGGACGACTCAGACTCTGAGTCGGAGGTCGTCGAGACCTCTGGTTTTTGGCCATCGTGGCTAGTGATGGAGGGCGCTGATGACGACAAGCCCTTGTCGGCTCTCAGCCCCTTCGCTGTCCAGAAGGGCTTTCAGTGCCTGGCAGGATCGCTCAGATCCATCAAGAGGCTGAGGAGCGGAGCGTTTTTAGTACAGACAGAATCCAAAAGACAGACACAGCTCCTTCTGAAGGCGACCACTTTCGTGGATAGGGCAGTGAAGATTTCCCCTCACAAAGGTCTCAACTGCTCTAAGGGAGTCATCAGATGCCCGGAGTTGAAAGGTGTGTCTGAGGCCGAGATCAAGAGCGAACTGTCCTCTCAGGGAGTGACCGATGTGTACAGGGTGACGGTGAGGAAGGGGTCGGACAGAGTCCCGACCAACACTTTCTTCCTCACCTTCTGCTGCCCGGATGTCCCCAAGGACATTCGGGTCGGATACCTGCTAGTTGATGTCAGCCTGTACGTACCGTCCCCTCTGAGATGCTTTAAGTGTCAGAAATTCGGACACGTGAGAGACAGATGTAAGGAGGAAGAGGCGTGTGGCACCTGTTCGAAGGCGGCGCACCAGGGCGATTGCGTCAGTGCAGCCCTGTGTGCGAACTGCGGAGGTGGCCACCCGTCCTCATCGAAGGACTGCCCCGCCTGGAAGAAAGAAAAACAAATTCAGAAAGTCAAGACAGAACAGAAAATTTCCTTCTTTGAGGCAAGGAAACAGGTGGAGGCCGCGTCGCCTAGGACGTCGTATGCCTCTGTCGTCAGATCCGGGACGGTGGACGTCGCAGTCCAGACGACGTCCACAGGAACGCAGACGGACGACTTAACCGCCTCGTCGGAACCGTTGGCCTTGGGTGGAGGCGCTGTGTCCACCCCTTCCCATCCTGCGCGGCAGTCCTCAGGGGCTGCTGGGCGGGAGAGAAAAGCCTCGGGCGGAGGCACGTTGTCCGCCTCCCGCCCCACCCCACCCCCCGGCCCCCCTCGCCCCGCCTCTCGTCTGCCTGGCCCTCGGGCTGGCGGAAGTGGCCGGAAGCCCCCCGCACCTCCAAAACTCAAGGAGGGGAGGGCTGCGGCCACGGCGGGATCGGGAGGGGCCGAGGTGGTGGATATTCCGACCCGGTCGGAACCCGAAAAATTTATGTCAAAGAACAAATATTCCATCCTGGCGGACCTTGAGCCACCGCAAGTGGAGGAGCAGGGGGTAGCGATGGAATAGGCTGCTGCTTTAATTTTTTTTTTAAAAAAACCTTTTTAATGGCAGTGATCCACTGGAATATCCGGGGATTCCATGCCAACTTCCAGGAACTCCAGCTGCTTTGTCGTGCTTTGAAACCTTCAGTGCTGGCACTGCAGGAGACTCTGCAAAGAGATGGCAAGGTTTTATCTCTCTCTGGTTTTAACTCCGTTTTTAAACCCGCTCAACCGAAGCAAGAGGGGTTGACGGGAGGTGTTGCTCTTTTTATTCGAAAGTCCCTTTTATACAGTACAGTTCTTTTAAGCACCCCTTTACAGGCGGTGGCAGTCAGAGTCACGCTCGAGAAAACCATCACTGTCTGCTCTCTCTACCTTCCCCCTTCCGTCCGTGTTCTGAGGCAGGACCTCATGAACCTGGTCGACCAGCTCCCACGTCCGTTTTTACTGTTGGGCGACTTCAACGGACACTCCCCGCTCTGGGGAAGTGAGATGACATCAGCCCGAGGTCTTCTCTTAGAAAACCTTCTCTCTGACATGGACTTGTGCTGTCTTAACGACAAGTCTCCCACTTACCTGCATCTGTCCTCTGGAAAGCTCTCGTGTTTAGATCTGTCGGTCTGCGATCCATCGTTGGTCCTGGACTACGAGTGGAAAGTGCACGACGATCTGCACGGGAGTGACCACTTTCCTGTCGTCCTCCGCCCCACAGATGGAGAAGGTGACTCTCTGCCTGACCGCCTGTACTACGACAAAGCAGACTGGAGTTTTTTTACCACCAAGATAAGAGCTGAGCTGCAGGAAGAAACAGTATTGAAAAGCAAGGACCCTGCTGACGCTCTGACTCGGATCGTTTTAGATTGCGCCAAAGCAGCAGTCCCATCGTCTACCTCCAAGCCTCAGGTCCCTAGAACGCCCTGGTTCAACGCGGAATGTCGGGAGGCCCGCAAGTCTCGGAAGAGAGCGCAGCGACGCGTCTTTCGGAGACCGGAGTCCGATAGCGTTCGAACCCATCAACAGCTGAGGGCGAAAGCCAGGTATGTTTTTAAAAAGAGCCAGAGGAAGTCTTGGAGAGATTTCTGCTCTTCCTTAACCTCCAACACACCCAAGAAGAAAGTGTGGAGGGTTTTAAAAAGAATTAAGGGCAAAAACGCATGCCCGACCTTCCACCATCTTAAACTTTCAGACGCTCTGGTCACAGAGAAGAAAGCAGTTGCCAATTTGCTTGCCTCCACAATAGAACAGAACTCGAGATCTGCTAACAAATCTGCTCGCTTTCTTAAAACCAAAAACCTGTCAGAAAAAACACCATGTAACTTCTTTTCCGACAACACAGAGAATTACAACCTTCCTTTCACAATGAACGAACTTAAATCTGCCCTTCAGACCTGTACGGATTCCTGTCCAGGAATGGACGAAGTCCATTATAAACTCCTAAAGCACCTTCCCCAAACCTGTCTGGACACCCTGCTTAAAGTTTATAACCACATCTGGGTCACAGGCTTCTTTCCACCCTCCTGGCGGAAAGCCCTCATAATCCCGCTGCCGAAACCGGGAAAAGACCCCTCGAACCCCTCCAACTACCGCCCAATTGCACTGACCAGCTGCGTCTGCAAACTGATGGAGAAGATGGTCAACGGTAGACTGATGTGGAAACTAGAGACCGACGGCCTTCTGGCGAAGGAACAGTGCGGTTTCCGCAAGCATCGCTCTACCGTTGACCATCTGGTTCGTCTGGAAACCACGATAAGAAATGCTTTCGTCAACAAACAACATGTGGTGGCCATATTTTTTGACCTGGAGAAAGCTTACGATACCACGTGGAAATTTGGTATTCTTTCCGACTTGCACAAGCTCGGCTTCCGAGGACACCTGCCTCAGTTTATCCACAATTTTTTACAAGACAGACAATTCCAGGTGAGAGTCGGCACCACCCTGTCCGACATTCACGAGCAGGAGCTGGGTGTCCCGCAGGGGAGCATCCTGTCGCCTGCTCTGTTCAGCATCAAAATTAATGACATCGTTCAATCCGTTCAGAAAGGATCGGACAGCTCGCTGTTCGTGGATGATTTTGCTTTATATGCAACCGGCAGCACGTACGCCAGCATCCAGCGACGGCTTCAGCTCTGCGTCAACAAAATCCAGTGTTGGGCAGAGGAGAATGGCTTCACATTTTCGTCCTCCAAAACTGAATGCATCCACTTTCATAATTTTCGCCAATTCTATCAGGACCCTGAAATCCGTCTGGGAACATCCACCATCCCGGCGGTCAAGGAAGCCAGATTTCTAGGGGTCGTCTTCGATCAGAAGCTGAATTTTCTCAGCCACATTAAACAGCTGAAAATATCTTGCCTAAAAGCCCTGAACATCATCCGAGTTGTGGCACACACGAACTGGGGTGCTGATAAGAGGACTCTCTTGCACCTCTACAGAGCCCTGGTCCGGTCCAAACTGGATTATGGAAGTGTTGTATACGGCTCGGCCAGACCGTCCTACCTTAAACTGTTGGACCCTGTACACCACCAAGGGCTCCGTCTCAGCTTGGGTGCTTTCCGCACCACCCCTGTGCACAGCCTGTATGCAGAGGCGGGGGAACCGCCTCTTTCCAACCGCAGACTGAAGCTGACCCTGAACTATTATTTGAAATTGTTTTCGGAACCTACAAACCCTGCTTACGATGCTGTATTCAACAACCCTTTCGATAAGAAATTTACAGACAACCCAAACTGCATACCTCCTCTCGGACTCCGCATTCAGCCGCACTTGGAAAATGCCGATCTGGATGTCGGTGGCATCTCAGATTTCTCTAAGTTCCCTGACAGCCCCCTGTGGACCTTTACAACACCTGAGGTCCGTTTTGATCTGGCCTCGTACCGTAAGGACACCACCAGTTCTCTGGCCTACAGAACCTACTTTTCGGAACTGTGCCACAAATTCCCCACCTTTCAAGGCATCTTCACTGACGGTTCCAAGTCAGAGGACGGAGTCGCCGCATCTGCGTTCTGTCCCGCCTTTCCTGACCGGCCCTCAACAGAACACATCCTGTCTGACAGCTCGGTATACACCGCGGAACTGACTGCACTGGTCCTGGGGTTAAAAATGGTTCTCTCTTCCAAACAGAAGAGATTCATGATCTTTTCCGACTCCTTATCAGCCCTGGAGGCGATCGCCTGCAGGAATATCACTCATCCCAAACTGCTGGAATTTTATGAAACTTTTACTCTCGCAACGAAGAAAGGATACGAGGTTGTGTTGGCCTGGGTTCCCGGACATGTTGGCATTCGTGGTAACGAAAGGGCGGACCTGCTGGCCAGGAACGCTGTAAAGAAAGAATTGTCCAGATCCTTGGTACCCTATACAGACATGAAGCGGAAGGTCAATTCTTACGTTAAAGATCTTTGGCAAGAGAAATGGAACACCCAGATAGACAACAAGCTCTTCCAGATCCGTCCGGACCTGGGGGAGACCCTCCCTTCGGGGGTGAAGAACAGAAAGGAGGAATCTGTGCTGTGCAGACTGCGTACGGGGCACACTTTTTTTACTCATTCTTACTTGTTGAAGGGGGAGGAGGCCCCTCGATGCGTTCCCTGTGACGAGCCTCTCACCGTGAAACACGTGCTCCTTGACTGTTGGGATCTGCATGACGTTAGACGCAGACATTACACGGCGGTTTCTTTGAAGACTTTGTTTCGTGATGTCCCTCCGTGGGCGCTGATGGACTTCTTAAAAGAAGTGAACCTTTTTAACCAGATTTGAAGGTTTTAAACTATGGAAGTTTTTTTTTAAACTTTGGAGTGGAAAGTTTGAAGTGGTGACTCGTTTTAATTGGTTGTTTTTTTTAGCCTTGTAGTAGTAATTGACGCGGCGATAGCCTTGAGATGGCCTTAGTGGTCGGCGAGGCTCTAAGCACCATAATTTCATTTCATTTCATTACTTGCAGATTACTGGGCACATACAGTCCTGGAAAGGATTGCCTATTTTTGTGATTTGCGTTTTTCTCTCAAGGAAAAACCCTTGCACTTTCTGATGAAGAGATTAGACCAAGAAGAGAAAAGAGTTCTTTGAGAGAGTATGAACAAAAGAGATTATGGCAAGAACAAGAACAAAAGAGATTAGGGCAAGAACAAACGAGATTAGAGCAAGAACAAGAACAAAAGAGATTAGAGCAAGAACAAACGAGATTAGAGCAAGAACAAGAACAAAAGAGATTAGGGCAAGAACAAACGAGATTAGAGCAAGAACAAGAACAAAAGAGATTAGAGCAAGAAGAGAAAAGAACTCTTCGAGAGCAAGAACAAAAAAGGTTAGAACTAGAGCTTGAGCAGAGAAAGCTAGAAATGGATCACGAGTTAGAGCTCAAAAGGTTTCTCAGCAGACTACAACAGAACGAAGCTCAGATAAACAGAGGTTCTCATAGCAAAAGCTTGTATATTCCAAAGCTTCCCCCTTTTGATGAAGTCAAAGATGACATTGACTCGTTCCTATTTCGGTTTGAAAATCATGCAAACTCCTGTGGTTGGCCTAAAGATAAGTGGACTCTGTTCATAGCCTCCCTTTTTAAAGATAGTGCACTCACATTGTATAATACGCTTGCCGTGAGAATGGATCTGAAGTGGGAACAGTTAAAAGCGGAACTACTAAAAAAAAAAAATTAAATGTACCAATGAAGGGTTCCGCGAGAAATTTCGTTCAGGCAAACCAGAAAAAGGCGAGTCATTTGCCGCATTTCTCATTCGAATCAGTCATTTGTTTGATCGATGGGTTAAGTTGTCCGGCACTCAGAGGGAATATGTTCAACTTCGTAACCTTCTTTTGAGACAGCAGATCCTTCAGAGTATATCGAAATATCTGGCTGTTTTTCTCAAGGAAAGATCGATTGATTCTGCTGAAAACATGTGTCATCTCGTTGATCAGTACAAGACAGCCCACCCAGAAAAATTGGTTGCAAGAAAAGACTCGTCTTCCACTTCTGTTATTGAAGCAAGTGTAAGCACCATTCCAAGGGGGCATCAGTTTACAAGGGGTGGTCGGGGTTACTTTCAGACGTGACCCCAAGTTTCCAATTTCGGAAGTTATTGAAATTCCGGAAATCAATCCCGAGGTTCTTTCCGTGGTGGAAAAACTAACCATGTAGGAAATGCAGATCGCGGCAGTTTTTGGAATCGCAGTGCAAGTTTGAATTGCGGACACAGACCTCTCCTGTAGAAGTTTCTTGCTGGAACTGGTTGCAGATTTCACAAACGTGGTGAATGTCCTTATCTGCAAAGTACTGCAAATGTGGCTTCACAAATGCCAACTGAAGACCCTAGTATACAGAACCCGCATCATGTTTTGGTCTCGCATAGCTCCACCTCAGGGTTGCATATTGAAAAATGTGTTTTTAATAATTTTGATGCCACCTTTTTGAGAGGCACTGGTTCCACCACTGCTGGTGTGAGGCAGGTATTGGTTCTTCCTGAACAGCTCACAGGAGAAGTTCAAACCTGCCAATCATTTGGAGGAAAAATAGAGATTTTCCCCATTGTCCGTTTCATGTGTCCACTGTTTATTACACAGGTGAATTACTAGCCTGTGTGATTGAAGATCCTGTGGCAGATCTCATTCTTGGCAACTTACCAGGGGTTGCTATGACTCATGGAGGTCAGGGTGGAACTTTCGTTCCGTGCAATGTCAGCACACAGCAACAAACGAAACGGCAACAACGTTCAAATCCACTGCCCACTCCCAAGTTCCCATCCCTTGATGATTCACCGTCCTATCTTTCACGACTCCAGAGGGAGGATGATACGTTAAAACATGAATTCAAAAGTATTGTCACTACTTCCACAGATGTTTGTGAAAAGATCTCTTACATTGTACAAGATGATCCAAAAGATCGTGATGTTTTAAAACAAATTGTTGTGCTATCATCTTTACGTGACATGGTTTTCAAAACTGCACATGATTCTATTTTGGCGGGACACTGCAGAGTAAAGAGAACGCTAAAAAGAATTAAAAATTATTTCTTTTGGCTCGGGATTGCCACTGCAGTTTCTCACTACTGCCTGTCATGTAACATCTGTCAAAAAACAATTCCAAGGGGATGTATTCTGAGCGTTCCTCTAGGTCACATGCCTGTCATTTTGGTTCCTTTTGATCGTGTCGCAGTTGACGTTGTAGGACCATTTCAGCTCTCGTGGTCTGGACATTGAAACGTACTGACTGTTATTGATGTCGCGACTCGGTACCCAGAAGCGATACCCTCAAAAGGATAGACACTGTGACAGTTGCTGAAGCTTTGATCATTTTTTTTTTCAGTTGGGTCGGTCTTCCCAGAGAAATACTCACGGACTGTGGCACCCAGTTTGTTTCAGATGTGATGAAGGAAATATATCCATTGTTATCCATCACTTCTGTCACAACCACGCCCTGCCACCCACATTCAAACGGCATGGTTGAGAGATTCAATGGTACGTTGAAAACAATGCTTAAAAGAGTTTGTTCTGAACGTCCAGCAGACTGGGATCGTTACATTCCTGCCATTTTGTTTTTGTACTGGGAACTTCCGAACGAAAACACAGGGTTTTCCCCAGTTAAACTCTTGTTCAGACATACTTCTCGTGGACCAGTTTCCATTTTGGCAGAGAAACGGTCAGGTCAAAATGTTTCTGGTGTGGACAAGAATATTTTTCTGTACGTTTTCGACATACAAAACAGAATCATGACTGCATGTAAGATAGCACAGAAAAATGCTTTTACTAGTGCTCAGAAGTACAAACACTTTGCAGACTGCAGGGCCAAGGCATGCTCACTTCAGTCTGATGATCACAGTCTGGAAATGTCCATTCACTGTTCTTGAAAAAATGTTCACCACTGAATTATCAGACTGACATGAATGGACAAAAGAAAATTTTTCACATCAACATGTTAAGAAAGTACACTGAACGTACAAATGTCAATGTTCCTACTGTGCATGTGTCAATACCAAAAGCGTGTGCTTCTGATGTATCTCACATTGCACCTGTGGATTGTGTGACATTTTTTGACAACTCCCCTGCAAGCCATTTGGTCATTTCCTCAACCCCTGTATTCTATACGACTGCTGTTGGTGTGGTACAAGATAGTGACAATACTGTTACTTTCCCTACTCTTTCTGTCCAGGGTGAGACACAAAGACGTGAAAATTGCCAAAGACTTACTCCCCTCTCAGACACAAGACATGAAATCCTTATTGAAGGACTTTTCTGACATGAAGACGGACAAACCAGGTGATGTACAAAATGTTGACCCTCACAGAATCGTACTGAATCTGATACCCCAGTACGTGTGAAACCATATCTACTACCATTCACAAAGAAGAAGAAAATCGAACGTGAAGTGAAACTCATGTTGGAATTGGGCGTTATTGAACCTTCTTCTTTACCGAACAGTGCACCTGTGGTGCTGGTTTCAAAACCTGATGGTTCAGTACGGTTCTGTACTGACTATCGTGCACTTAATAAGGTCGCGGTATTTGATGCTGAGCCAATCTCTGATGTTGAAGAGCTTCTCTGTCATGAGTTGTCAGCTGTCAATTCCTTTGACGACATTCTTCTGGCACAAGAGACCTGAAAACTCCTTTTGTCTGTATTACGCAGACTTTTCTGCGTCTGAGTTCTTTTGGTCTCACTGCCCGGCCATCAAAAGTTCTTGCTGGTTTTCAGGAACTACAGTTCCTTGGCCACACTATTTCAGTGGGCAAGATCACATCAGAAAAGAAGAAAAGTGGAAAAAAATTTAAACCTGCAAAATCCCAATTCCATGAAGCAAGTACGATCAATACCTGACTTTTCTTCCCTTACTGCCCCTTTCACTGACTTGACAAATGAACAGAGCAAAAGGCCTATTAATTGGACTGCCAGAATAGTTTGAAGAAAATACAGGACGTTCTTGACATGTTCCCTGTATTGGTTTTACCTGATCTTTCACAGGAATTTGACCTGTGAACAGATGCCAGCAGCGTTGGCATGGGAGGTGTTCTCCTCCAGAAAAGAGATGACTTGCTGCATCCAGTGCAGTTTGCCAGCAAAAAGTTCACAACAGCTCAGCAGAAGTACTCAACCATTGAGCATGAGTGTCTGGCTATTGTGTGGGCTTTCGAATTCGCTCGCTTTCTGTCTGGAAATCCTTTCACTCTTCAGACTGACCACAGACCTTTGACTGTCCTCAAAGTCCAGGAACAGTCGCCTTCTCCACTACTCTCTGACGATTGAGTGAGATTGCTGACTAGTATTTACATTCCACAAGTGCTGTCATTTTTTTTCGAAGATATGTGTATGGCATGAGACGGATTTTACTTCCATTTTTATGTGTGAAATGTGACAATGTAATGGAAAATTTTGCCATTTGCAATTTGCCATGTTCTGTATTGTCTGTTTCAGGGTTGACAAAAGTTACTTGAATTTTTTTGGTCTTTTTGATTATTTGAATCAACATGTCATTGGTTGTCATACCATAACGCTTAGTATGGTCTGAGTGTTAATTATACATTTTTTTTCTTTTTTTTGTGCAAGATGTTGATATTAGGAGAAAAATTATTTGATATATCATGTGATTAATATGCAAGGCTTGTACAATCACCTAATGGGTGTCAGTAACTGATGTTGGTGTTCAGATTTTTGTGTGTGTGGTGTATATATGCACTGAGGTCAAATCACTGTACAATGGTGATATGTATATCTTATCAATTTTGAAAATTGTTTGGGTGTTCCCAAGTTGGTTGCCATAATGTGCTTATTGTAAAGGTTAGATTTCCTGTATGGTGTGGCTGTGCTACTGTATTAATTTGGACTTGATATTTGGAGCAAGGCTCGTGATGCATGTGTATTTAGGTGCTGAGGTGAATATGTGTTCACGAGTTGTGTTGTGAAGTGCACCAAAATGTATGTCACTTCCCTCTCTGCATACAGCTGAACTCATCACAGGAGTGACCTGGGACAAAATTGACCTTGGGGTCTGTGAGTATCGTAGAACAGAGACTGTTACCATTCTGAGAGGGTTTTTTTTTTTGTTGTTGTTTTTTTTTGTGCTGCCCCATCATCTGCACCATTTCAGTGGCATTACTCCCACACTGCTCATTTAGATTCCCCCTTACGTGACCACACCCAGGTTCGTCTGTCACAGTTCCGTCGTTGGCAGTCAGTAGCGAATCATTGATGTTATAACGGTCGCCAGGAGGCCACTTACCAGAGGAGACCCTACACTGCAGCTGAGTCATTTCGGTGGTGTTCAGTGGTGCCTGTTCTGATTCAATGTACTTAGAACACCACCTACTAAGCCCCATACTAATGACAATAATAGCTTAGTCATGGAGCCAGGCTGAGTGAGCATCCCTCCCAGAGTGGAGACCGCCACCACGTCCCTCAAACAACAGCCCCCCCCATGAATCTGCCGACACTGAAAACATTGACAGGACTCGCCCCAAGCACAGAAGTGGAGGGGTATCGAAACTGAGGTCACCATGAGAGCAGGGCATGAAAGGACACAGACTTTGAGACTATTTTGTTTATACTGATGGTGATGGAGGAGAAGGATGACGATGACTATGACGAAGTTGCTATAGAGGTCCATTTTGGTTTGGGACTGCGTGACAAGACTGTAATCTACGCTTTCTTTGATAATGATATCCCGGCGTTAACCAGGCATGAGAGATACAGGCACTTGCAGTGTTGGTCAGGTAATTAGAGCAACACACCCAAAGATGCATCCTTGAAGTGGATGACACTGGACTGTGTGGTCCCAGTCTCCCCATTTAAGCCCACAGCACACTCAACTCTGGGTACGAGCCGGCCACGGGCTGAAAAACCCACTTCCATTGGGATTCGAACCCACGTCCTCCCAGCCATCAGTCCGCGACGCTAACCACTTCGCCACGGCGGCTGGTGTGAGACGAAGTCTTGTTGGACTGTGGAGGTTAAGTGAAGCTGATTTGAAGTACTGTTGAGTTGGTAATTTCGAGTTTGGTAATGAAAAATTCGGTGACAATATTTAATCCAAATTTTGTGAATTTCGGTGGGTTTTTTTATTTTTATTTTTTACGTTTCTGAACACTGGTTCAGTAAAACGAGAATGGCGATGCAGGTCATGTGAGTACTATTTTTACAAGTTGTTTGATTTAACTACAGTTAGGTTCTGAGGATCCTCAGCACCTGGCCTGTTTTCGGACGAAGGTGTTTGGCTGATATAACGCCCACCGAAAGATGTTTGGGAAGCACCAACTGACGACACAGTCATGAAAAGAAACCAATATAAATTATCATTATGATTTAAAACTTATAACGGGAAGTGTTAGGGAGAATAGAAATTGATTGTGTTTTCCTGGATTGGACTTCTCATATGACTTATCCCTGAAGGGAAAAATGTGAACATAATTGTTTATTTTCTTTGAATTGTTAACAAATAGAAAGGAGTGTCTGCATTATTATGTTGTTTATCTCAGGGTAAGAGTGAAGTCAGAATGCGAACATTGCGTGCGAGGCTGTCGTGTGAGCTTGAGTTGAGTGAATGCGGCAGTGTGAAAGTGACAGAGGCAATGATAAAAAACTCAAAAACAAACATTTACCTACCAGCATAAGCTACAGTTATAACTAATAAGGACATTTACAAGTATAATATATTGATTTATATCAAATGATTGTGGGTCTCTGTATGGTATTGTCATCAGGAAAAACAACATTTTTCACAATTTTTCCAATACAAAACTGTCTGTAATCAAAGTCTTAAAATGTATGTATAATCTTTTGATATTTGATCAAGTTTCAAACACTTTGATGTCCTCTTACAATTACATTGACGTTTTTCTTCTCCTTCCTCTCCTCCCTCCAGTGACTGCAGATGAAATATAACATGGACATACTCATGCACACACAAACAACACATCTAATACTAACCTGTCCATTACCACAGTGAAAAGTTGCTCCCACACAAGGTGGAAAAACACAAAAGTCTTCGTCACTCCCGTCACTGCAGTCAAACTTAAAATCACACAGCAGTGTGTAAGGCACGGTGTATAGCGTGCTGGTGCATTGATACGACGGGGGAAGTGGCGTCAAAGGAGCCAGGCACGAGTCCTCACGATCGCCCTCTGGAAGCCAACAGTCTGCGCGGGCGTCACAGGCCAAAAAGGAATGTGTGAAGTGAGCTCGTGGACACTGGATGAAGTGGTGATGGTCTTCAGTGTATTGTGGTGTGATTGTGACAAGCTGGGGAAAGGTGCGACCTGAGCTGTTGTTTCTTTTTGAACGATATTCACAAAGAAAGTTAATTTGAACACTTTCATCACACTTTGTCGTTACTAGCTGCATTGAAACTTGTGGCCTTTGAGCATTGTGGATAGGTCCAGAGATGCACACAGATGAATATAAAGATGCTTGTTGACTCAGACATGCTGCATACAAATATAATGAAAGAGAAATAGGAGAATGGTGGGGTCAACAGATGAGAGAGAGAATCCCACTAAAGAGCTCAAATAAAATATTGTTATAATTATTAAATTGTTTTCTGCTCTACTCCAGTAGTAGTAGTAGCTGTAGTTGTAGCTGAGTGGTCAAAGCATTGGACTTTGATCTGAGGGTATCGGGCTCGAATCTTGGTAATGGCGTCTGGCGAATAAAGGGTGGAGATTTTTTCTGATCTCTCAGTTCAACATATACACAGACCTGCTAGTTCCTGAACCCCCTTGGTGTGTATACACAAACAGAAAGTCAAATACACACTTTAAAGATCTTGTTATCCATGTCAGCCTTTGATGGGATGTGGAAACAAGAACATATCCAGAATACACACCCCTGTAAACGTGGCGGAATAGATAACAAGAACGGTCATACATGTAAAATGTTATTTGAGTGCGTATGTGTGCGTGACTGAAACCTGATTAAATGACACAGGAAACGATTGATGAGTGCCCAGCAGCAGCCATCAGTCAGCTCTACACTGTAAGGCAGCCTGTTGTGCTTAGATCTTGGTCTCCAACTGGGGATAGGCGCTATTTTAGTATCCATATCATTCATCCTCAAAGTAGCACTTGTAGTGGCGGAAGTAGTAGTAGTAGCAGCATGATATGCGTTGGGGTCACCTTTTTTTGAATTATGTAATATTGTATTGTGATTCTTCCATGGAAGAGTAGCAGTAATGATTACAAAGAAGACGAAGAGGAAAATCAAAATATATTCATGGATTAATAACGTTTTGGCAAAATAATAATGCAGAATGAGACTAGATGTTGCAGGAACAACGAAAGTGTGTCATATTAATGAAAGAATATACATCCTTTTTATTCAACGTTTTCATTCTCTGAGTATTGCTTTTATATCAAAGTATGCGTGAGTCTCTCCCTCTAACACACACAAACACACGCACGCACACACACACACACACACACACACACACACACAGTGGGAAGAAATTCAATGGGGAAGATGATTGACAGGACTCACCAGAACCATGTTGGTGGTCGGTAGGTACAGAAAGGTTTTGGTTTCTTGATTTCTACATCCGAGAAGATCGCAATATTTCCCTTGGTCCACTGCTTTACACCTTGATACCTATGAAGGAGGAAAGAGGCAAGAGTAATTGCAGCATTAATATTATCAGTCACTGGCCAAGATGCTATAAGCATCATTTCCTCAAAGTTACATTTCCTTTGCTCTTCAAAAAGACATACTCCTTCCTCACTTTTAAAGATATCTTTATGTTCTTTTTTTCTTTCCATCAGTTTTACACCCTTTTATGCTTTTCAGCAAAGCAATCACTGCGTTCATTTTTCCCTAACAATTGTTTTAATCTTACAGGCAGCTGCTCCTGATAATGTATGCAAGAAAAATTTAACACAGGTATTTACATCAACATGTTGAAAACATTATGCAAGCATTCCTTAAAATAACAATAATGTAACACACCCTTATACACCTCTTCAGACCACATTATCCATTCTTCTCCTTTTGGAAATGGAAAAGTTCATTTTGATACTGCATCCATTCTTAAAGTGTAATTCTACTGATTAATGCAATGGGAAAAACTGTCACTGACACAAAATGAAATTAAATCTAATAAGCAATCTGGGGCAAGAGAGAGAGAAACACTTATAGAAAGGCCGTCACGATCTCCAATGCAAAATATATTCACATTTACCAATGTCAAACAAAAACCAAACTTTCTACGGGGAAATCTCGAAATTATTTATGTCAGCAACATTTCAACCACGTTCATCTTCCCCTTAATTTCCCGATCTCTAGTCACAAGCATGTTCACCCATTTCTTCAATTTTAGACTGTTCACAACCTGTTCTTGCATCCAGAGCTCCACAAACTATAAAGTAAACATTCTGTACAAACCCACACCAAACTTTCCTCCAAAATCAAAGCTTGATCTTTTAAACCAGGTGCATTAAACAGTGGCCCTACCTCGGTTACAACATAAGTTGCAAATAAAAGAACATAACTGTCTTCATTGAAGACCCTTCCATCAACCTTGATTGCTAGTGTATTCAAACAAATCAAAAACATTTCTTTTACCGATTGTTTCAAAGTATTTTAAAAACACCAAGACCACCCCCACCCCTATTTCCTCCCTTGATGTGACAACCTTTTGCAGGAGCAATATGTCTTTATTCATGGCCCACAAGTGTCTGTTACTGCATTTTATTCCACAGACCTGCTCAGTACTGCTGAGGGACAACGCTTTGGAAAGTGGCTGAGGCAACTGCAGCCAACAACCTGTTATACTGGTAGTCTGGGCCTGTGCTTTGGGACCAGCCAACGCCTCTCTCTGCAGCTTTATAACTCAGTTGTGTTGATGGTTTTTTGGGCAGCACAGATATCTATCGTCAGCAGCGTCTGTGGCCTGCACGTCTCACATCGGGTATGGCTGCTACTGCATTGGGTGCTGGTGCATCCATGTTACCATTCTCCTGCAGTTTTGCAAATTTTACTACAAAGGACGACTGCAGGAGGGTGGGTGTTGGTTTGTGGCTTTGTCACTCCCTTTGCTGGTGGAAGTCTGCCGTTGTGGGACGTGCAGGACATCGACAGAGTATGACAGCGGCCCTGTGGCCCTAGAGATGGCCTTAGCTGTCTGACCCTGCCTTGACAACCACATGAATTACGTGGTGAATAACTCCCTCACAATGCAACGACTGCCGCCCTGAATACAACTGATCTATAGGAAACAGCTCAACCTGACCAGGAGAAAAGACATCAACAACAACAAAAAAACTGCTGCCAGATGATTTGCTTACTGGTTGCATCTGTGAGTGTCAAGCTCAGTCTGTCTGCTGGACATTACATGGCGTCCACAAGGAGAGAAAGGCACAGACAGACACATAGACAGAAAATGAGAGAAACACACAGTGTAGTAAAGAGAGATAAACGTATGTCTTCGTATCCGTGCTTTCAAAATGGAGAGCTACTTACATTGCTGGAAGAGAGATATCTGCAGACGTTAATCCCATATATATATAACTGTCGTGTATTACATGCAACAATCCCTTCACGTCAGTCCACTTTTTCGGCGTATCCAAACTCGCCAGATGACCTCCATGCAGACGACATTGATGTGCGGCTTCCCTCCACGTCATATTGTCATCCGCAATGACGTATTCATAGCACGTGTCGCCCACTGAAAGCTGTCCTTCTCTGCAAAGAGATGTATCAGTATATGGACACAGCTCTTCATCCTCTCCCCCGTAACAGTCCTTCTCCAGATTGCAAGGGAAGTGATGCGAGAACTGCGACCAGAATGGCACGGAACAATTCCACAGCCTGTCAGGTCGTTGTGACGGGAGCGCTGATTGGTTGTGATGGGAATACAACATACGGAAACCAACGCTCCCACGGTTATAGGTGTATGTCGATCCTTTAAAATATATGCCAATCTCCACCACATGTACCACAAAGGGAGGTTGTAGATGTTTAGAGCAAGGAGTCCATAAAAGCGAGAACTTTGATTGCTTTCTATTGCGATGTTGTAGTTTGAAAATATCTGTAGTGCCACATTGCAAAGGAGCTTCGAAAGGAGACTGTGAGAAACTGATCATAGTTTTGTAGTCCTGCAGCACTGTGAAGCTCACAAAACAGCCCTTACTTTCAATGAAGTGACTTTCTTTACTTCCCCATAATCGTGTCTCCACAAACCCTAAAACAGTGATGGAAATTCTTTCTTTTCATGTACTTTCAAATCATATGTATGTTTTATACAGGGAAGAGACAAAGAGAAAGACAGAGATGGGGGGAAGACAGAGAGAGGGAGAGAGAGGGGAGTTGTGATACAGATATACGGATATGGATGATTTATTCAAGAAAGGCAACAGCACCTTTTGAATGGGTCAATGCATTAATGCATCAACATGTCTATTTAATTCAAATCTATTGCTCTCAAGAATGTGAGAACTCAGTTCTTTCCAATTACAGTCATCCAGTCTTGTGTGATCCATGTGTATAAATCTAAAGATATCCTCTATGCCCTGATTCGACCAAACATAATACAACACACCAAGTTCGTGAAGTTCAACCTGAAGTCCAAATCATATAACATCATATACTTTCTTTGGTAATCTGAACTGCTCCATCTGTATTGATTTTAACCATCACCTAACACACCAAACTTGAAATTCCACTACACTTGATATATGTTTGCCTCACCATATATCAGATCAACTGGTGCTTGTATTGCTTCTCCTAGATATTTTCAGGGTCAAATAAGTGATTTTTCTCGCAACGGACTGCAGATTTTTCAAGACCAGAAATACCGGCACTATACTGTAAAATCAGTTGATTTGAGCATCAAACAACTTAATACATCAAAGGACAGATTTCCACAGCTTGATAACATGTGCATTATTGTCACCACAGCTTGCTTTGCTCTGTTTGAAAGGTCCTTAAAGCAATGCTAAAACTTAATCTCACTGAAAGTAAATTCCTAAATATCTATACAAAATGACATGAAATGGCAACTCCATCATGAAACCACCATTCCCTAGCACTTAAATGTCCACCTTTCCTGATTACAATTATATTAATGTGACCAAGCGCTCTATGCTTGCTCCAAAAACTGCTCACACACCAGCTACATCAGACGACGTTTTCGCAACTAACTGGCCAGACTCCAACAGCCAGCACAGATGTGTTACACCATTTCTGGTTTGAATGTAAAGCCGCTTATGTCATTCTGTCCTTCTCGCCAGCCAACCTACTCACGGCTCGACCAGTGTCGCGTCGCGGTACGCTATTGGCTGAGCTGGAATCTGTGTTTCTGCTCTTCCGTATTTAATTAATATATCTTTTGTCAGATCGGTAAACTACAAGTATTATACACTGGCAGAATCGTCGCAATTCCATCTATAAGTCTATTCCATTTATCTTTGCCTACGTTAAACTGATTTAACACAGTTTGTAATTTTCAGTGACGAGCTCGTTAAAACTGACCCTGTTCAGGTGACTTAAATTAAGATTATAAATTTATCTTAAATAACCAACACTTCATTTTATACTCATTATAAAGTAGGTGTTGAGCTCTTTCTTTTGCAACTTATCCGACGTAAATCGGTTCAGGAATCATTTAGAAATCTGTCAGAAACACAGTTGTCGTCGGATTTGGCCTGATTAGTGCCGATCTGCTTTGCAGCACACATGACTGTCTTTGTAGTCCACTTAACCTGCACAAATTGGCACAGTGAGTGATGAGTGGTCATTTCATACCTGGTCAGTCATCTGACCAGAACTTCTCTCTCTCTCTCTTGCTGCGTCGTGTGTGTTCTCACAACGGCTGACATCTCGCTACGTATCACTGCACTGTCTTCTCCATTACTTCTTCTCTTCGTCTCATATTCTCTTTTTATGTTCTCTTCTTATATCTTCTTAGCTCTTTTTCTCATCTATATAACTATTGTAAATAAACAATAGAAAAACCCATTTGTGACTGGCCTCTATATGTTCCTGGCCTGTGTGCGGGAATTCTTTTCTATCCTTTAATACAGTAAATCATCATTTAGTTAGTTCTTTTGTACTGTCTGTCCCCTTGAATAACCACTCGGTACACGGCTACAAAAGTGGCGTTGCTGACAGGATTTTGATCCTTGATTAATCAAGGACAGGATTTTGATCCTTCAAAATATTCTTACGACAAGGTTAAGATCCTTTAAAAATATCCTTACAACAGGATAAAGATCCATAACAAAGTAGATCCAAATTATTCCCTTTAAGGTTTCAGTTCTTTCATCCAAATCAAATCCATCCCTAAACCACAGCCCTTTAACACCAAGTGTACCTTGTTACAACTTGGCGCTGTGAGCAAGGATGTGCTAAATCTTTGAATCTCTCTTATAATAAATTAAAGCTCATAGCCAAGCTATCTCTATCACATACTTGGCGCTGCGAGCAGGATGTGCTAAGTCTTCAAATATCTTAATAAATCACAACTCCTTGCCATTCAATACTCTATTACATTAATTTTCAGTGTGTTTACTTTTGACTGGACAGAATAAGCAGCACAACATGAATTATTTAACTGTATATGCCAGTCACTGATTCAGATCACAGTACGATTTCATCTTCCATAGACAATTCTAGAATATCCGTTGCAAACTGTGCATCATGTCTACAATTATTTACAATTTCACATGTTATTTCATTAATAAAGAGAAAGAAACGAACAAGACTATATACATCCTCCTGTATAATATCACCGGTGCAAATTACCACCACAATTAACTCTAGGTTTTACACAATAGTGCATTCTCATTACACATTTGAACAATTTACCTAGAATACCATTTTAAACAGAAGTGGCCATAAGATACTTCTATTTATAGAATCAAAGGATTTCTGTAAATCATTAAAAGCAGGCTCCAGAGGAGTCAACGAGGCTGCAGTGCTTGAATTGCGGACGTTCGTTCGTTCTTTAGATTAACGTCTTTTCACTGTAAGTGATATTAGTGGTTGAATTCCGGACTTTCTCCATGCTAATTCTATGATAACCTCCTGCTCTGCCCAGCCGAGTTTGCCGCATGGCGTGTCTGTGGATGGCTGAGGGCTGGGGCCTGGGTTGCTCTCGATGTGCCAACATCTCGGCAATAAACTCCCTCAGAACAAATACGAGAGGAACAGTCCGAGTGTCACTGACCCGTGAACAACACCGAATGGTTTAATAAGTAGGCCCATAGTTATGGTGTGTGTGCGTGTGTGTGTGTGTGCGTGCGTGTGTGTGTGTGTGTGTGTGTGTGTGTGTGTGTGTGTGTGTGTGTGTGTGTGTGTGTGTGTACGTGACTGACAGAGGAACACAAAGACAGAGACACAGAAAAGGACAGACACAGACACAGATCCAAGAAGAGACAAAGAGGAACAAGCATACAAGGAAATGTGCTGGGAAGTAAAAACAAAATTCCTATAGAAAATGCTTCAGGTGGTTTCGATTAACGTCCCTGCTTAAATTTGCATTCAAGTAAATACCAATGTATTGAGGACGCGTGCACACACACACACACACACACACACACACGCTCACACACACAGGCTGAGCACTGAGATAATGAAAAAAACAAAACAAAAAAACAAAACCAAAAAAAAACAAACAGAAATTGTTTTGCAAACGCACAATGTTCACACGCTGTATCTGCACACTGACCATTCATTTCTGATGTCGCATGGTGTTGAAGAGCTCTGCTAGGTTTCCTTTGCTCCCAGTCAATATGCACGTCTGTGTCCATAGTGGCGTTGGTGACAACTTTAGGACTGTAATAAAATCGAACTCTTGCCTTACTTCCGAGTGTCATGGACGACAGTCGTTGCACATCTGGACACGATTCTCTTGCAATTTTTATACTAACACTGACACAGTCCAATATCACTTTATGAAAAGTGAAGAAAATTTCGTATCCTCTAGTGACTTGTATTTCAATTTTACACTCAGGCCGATGTTCAGAAAATGCTAAGTATTCTCTTATTGCTGAAAATGAAATAGATCCTTTCCCAATGTTGGCATTCAAAACTCCGATCCTTTGTATACATTGCCATATGTCAGTTGCAGAAATACTCTTGCCTGGAAGGACAGGTTTTTCTGTTTATCAGCGTGACATATACCTGACTCGCATCGTAGTTTGTTGAAAAAACACCAGAAAAAAATAGATGTGTGTGTGCGCGCGCGCGCGCGCGCGCGCGCGCGTGTGTGTGCATGTGCGTGCGCGTGCGTGCGTACGTTCATGTGTGTGTGTGTGCGCGCGTGTGTGTGCGCGTGCGTGTGTGTATGCGTGCGTGTGTGTCTGTGAGTGTGTGTGTGAGAGGTCGTGTCATGGCGGAGTAGCAATGGAGATTTTTCCTCTCTCTGTTTCAGTCGTGTTGCCAGGCGTCCTGCCGTCGTAGCTGCCGTCGAAAACAAAACAACAACCATGTCGAACTGTGTGGTGAATATGGTACCAACCTGGAAAAGGTGATGGAGTCTCCCGTCGGACCGACGGATGAGTAGGCAGGCAAGCTTATCTGTTGGTGTGTGTCCTCATATGGGAGAAGAGGCCGATTATGCATGCGCAGCGCTTCCCACAGGTGTTGCAAGAGAAAACGTCTCCAGAAGTTGAGCCCGTCTTTCTTCGCTCACGCTTCTCCTTAATGGCCAGCGTTCTCTTGTTTTCAAACGTCTTTATGCCACTAGAGCACAGCATCCTCCAGCGAGAGCGGTCAAGGGCATCATTTTCCCAGGAAGTGATGTCTATGTCACAGGCTTTGAGGTTTGTCTACAAGGTGTCCCTGAAGCGCTTGCAGGTCTTTCAAGTTCGCGGTGGCCTTCCTTCAGCTGTCCATAAAGTAGCATCTTCGGGATACTGCTATCTGTCATGCAGCCAACGTGTCTTGTCCAGTGTAGCTGGCACTGGATCAGCAGGCTTTCAATGCTAGGCAGGCCGCTCCTCTCTAGGACCTGGAGGTTGGAGACCCGGTCTTGCCACTTTATGCCTAGGATCTTTCGTAGGCATCTCTGGTGGGAACTGCTCAAGTTGTTGAATGTGACGGCGATACGTCGTCCATGTTTTACAGCAGTACAACAAGGTGGTCAGCACAACAGCTCTGTAGGTTTTCATTTTGGTGCTGAGACCAATGCCTTTGTTGCTCCACAGCCTGTTGTTGAGTCTGCCAAAGGTGGAGCTGGCCTTGGCGATGCGCAGCGTCACTTCTGCATCAAGGGCTCTGTTGCTGCCCAGGTAGCAAAACTTGTCGACTGACTCGATCTTGATTGCAGGTGGGGGGAGTGGGGGGGGGGGGGGTGGAGGGGGGGAGGCACTGGCGTTCTGTGAGCTAGCTGGTTGATACATGGACTCGGTCTTGCTGAGGCTGATGGTGAGTCCAAAGTTTTTGTAGGAGGTTGAGAACCTATCTATAATGAACTGCATGTCCTCATGGGTGTATGCAGCAAGCGAACAATCATCAGAGAAGAGGAACTCTCTCAACAGTGCCTCAAACACCCTGGACAAGTTGAAAAGTTTGCCATCTGTGCGAAACTGAATGTAGATACCCCGGTCACAGTCTTTGAAGGTGTCAATCAGCATGGCAGAGAAGAGAATGGAGAACAGTGTGGGTGCCAGGACGCAGCCCTGCTTCATTCCATTTACCACAGGGAACGGATATGACATGTCAGTATTTTCCTTTACTCTCGCCTGCATGCCATCTTCGAATGACGGAATCAGCTGGATTGAACTTCAGGAAGATCTTCCACAGACCACGGCGGTTCATTGTGTCGAAGGCCATAGTCAGGTCTACAAAGACCATGTGGAGCTCCTTGTTCTGCTCATGGCACTTCTCTTGCATCTGGCGTACGGCAAACACCATGTCACATATTCCCCTGCCTGAGTGGAAGCCACACTGTGCTTCAGGGATGACTGTGTTGGAGACATAGTCAACCAGTCTGTTCAGTATGATGCAGGCAAAGATCTTGCCGGCGATGCAGAGGAGAGAGATTCCACGGTGGTTATCACAGGATGTTTTGTCTACCTTCCGTTTGTAAATGTGGACAATTGAGGCATCCTTGAAATCCTGGGGGACCTCCCCTCTCTCCCAGATAGACTGGAACAGGGCGGTCAGCTTGTCTGTCAGCAACTCGCCTCCATATTTGTAGATGTCAGCTTGGATTCCATCCACTCCTGGTACTTTTCCTGACGTTGTCAACTTCAGGGCCTACTGGGTACCGGCCTTGGTGGGAGGGGCAGCTAGCGAGTCATTGACTGGTAGTTGTGGGAGGGCTGCAATTACCTCGTCAGATACGTCCCTGTTGAGGAGGGTGCTGAAGTGCTCAGCCCAGTGGGCAAGGATGTCTTTCTTGTCTGTCAGGAGGGTGGTCTGGTCCAAGGCTCGGACAGGGGTTGATCCTGTTACTCTCGGCCCATACACAACTCGGAGACCATCATGGAAGGTCTTTGTGTCATGAGCATCAGCAGCGGACTGAAGCTGTTCGGACTTTTTTCCCACCAGGTGTTCTTCATCTCACGCAGCCTCTTCTGTACGAGTTGCTTGGTTTGCAGGTACTGGTTCTCCTTCCTCTGGCAGTCTTTATCAGAAATGTGATCCTGATGCTGTATATGCAGTGTGTTCAGGAGCTTGGAGATTCCAGAGTCGTTCTTGTCAAACCAGTCTTTGTGGCTCCCCTGTACAAAGCCGAGTGTGTCAGCTGCTGCTGTGTACACAGCATCTCTAAAGGTGCTCCATACCTCTTCTACATCAGTTGATGCAGGAATTTATTGGAGAGCTACTTGGATTTGCTGCTGCTTGGTGATAGGGAGATGGTGGATGTTCAGCTTCCTATGGGGTTTCTGCCTGGCAGTTTGGAGCTTGCATGCAAGTCTGATGTTCATCTTGCTACGTACCAGGCGATGGTCCGACCAACGGACTGCTCCTCTCAGGCAACGTGTAATGGAAACATCACCTCTGTCTCTCTACCGGACAATCACATAGTCCAGAATGTGCCACTGCTTGGAGCGGGGGTGCATCCATGTGTTCCTGTACTTGTCCACTTGTTGGAAGAGGGTTTTGGTGAGGGTCAGTCCATGCTGCGCACAGAGCAAAAGCAGTCCGTTTGAGTTGCACTTGCCAGTCCTGTGCTTTCCTAGGACTTTTGGCTATGAGGAGAAGTCTACGCTGATGCGGGCATTGAAATCCCCAAGGATGATCAGCCTGTCCTTTTTGTCTACCGCTGAAATAGTGCGGCTGAGCTCCTCGTAGAAGGCTTCTTTGATGTCAACAGGTTTGGTCATCATCGGGGCATAGCAGCTGATGACTGTGGAGAAGCGATCCTCTGACAGCTTCAGACGCAGGGTCATCAGCCTATCGTTTATACCACGTGGAAGGCTGTCAAGCTGTCATGCAAGTTTCGTTTGTATGGCAAAGCTCACGCCTGAGGTTCTTGGGGTGCCTTCTGGCTTCCCAGTGCAGTAGAAGGTGTAGCCTCCTCCATCTTCCGCGGACAAACATCACCCCACGGCCGCCTGCGTGCAGAGTCATGACTAGGAACTGCCAGCAGCATCCTCTGCCTGTCCCCATCGCCGCAGGGCGTGGGAAAGCTGGGTGTTGAAGGGCTAGCTCGTCGTTCCGACATTAGCCTGGTTGCCTGACCAGCACAGGTGACTTTTTTTTTTAGTGAAGAGGAGTTGTGCAGTCCCTTCCCCACTCTCTCGCCTACCGACGCTCACAGTCCCACAGGTGCAGATACTGCCACGTGTAGAACAGCCTCGGCAGGTGCAGGTTTTTTCTTTGGAGCTCCATCTCCTATGGGGACTTCCAGCCAAGGATAAGAGCTCCCCCTGCCCTTTGGTCATCCTCTTCCGCCTTCACAGCCGTTGGGAAAGGTTTCCTCCTCCGCCTGGTCCGTGGTTGGGAGACTTCACATGCGGCAGGTAGTACTGGGTTACATGGTACCAGTAGCAAGGGCTATGCCTCTGACCTGACCTGTGAATATGGTACCAACCTGGAAAAGGCCACTATTATGGAGAAGGTGCACAGATCATTCGAGTGACAACAACAATGAGCAACGGCATTGGTTGCTGGTGCATGCATTCATGCATCAGAACTTTTGAATAAACGATTGTGAAGTGAATTTGTTGGCAATTTTTCATGTGACACCTGAGCTTATTTTATTTTGGTGATCTCATCTCAAAGAGACAGGAGTAACGTGAATTTCGAACAAGTAGATTTTCGAGCGTGGAAAAGCATTGTTTAGCAAAGTTTAAGAAGCGCTGCCCGTGAATGATTGCGTCATATTGCCATGCTACGTAAAAAAACCGTGAGCTTGAGAATGGTCCGCCAACAGTTTGTGGAGCACGGAGCATTGACAAAAGAATTGAACTGACAGCGTTGTGGGAGTATGAACAGAAGCTTCCATTGACGGAATTAATTAATCAAGTGTGTGTGTGTGTGTGTGTGTGTGTAAATGGAGCTACTTATTTTGTTGTATTTATTTGGTTACGATCCAACGCTAGGAGGTAAGAGGAGGTAGGCATGGGTCCATCACTCAACTTGTGCTCTCATACAGTAGTAGGCCTCCTTCGGTCATGGCTGACCGTGGATAGAGTATATTCGACCTAATGTCTAATTGGGCTGTCTGCTTGGACCAAGCAGCGTCATCTGTGACTGTAGAGACCGATGCGAGAGAGACAGTCTCTGTCGCAGCGATCACACGTGTAAGCTGATGCTGGTCTGTCATCTGCTGTCCCTTTTCTGCGAGCTCGCTTTTCTGCTGCAGCAGCTGACAGTTTGTCCTCACCAATCCGTAGCTGATTCTTGAGAGTGCTTCTCCATTTGTTGTGGTCATCTGCAAGATCCTCCCAGAACTCAGTGTTGATCTCAAGCGCCTTCATGTCACGTTTGCAAACGTCTTTGTATCTCAGCTGTGGATGGCTGATGCTTCTCTGCCCCGTGGCGAGTTCTCCATAAAGGATGTCTTTTGGGATGTGACCATCTTCCATGCGGCGAACATGGCCCAGCCAGCGCAGCTGACGATGTCTCAGCATGGTATACACGGTCGGGAGGCCAGCGCGAGACAGGACTTCGGTGTTTGTCACCTTGTCTTGCCAGGAGATGCCGAGTATGCGCCGTAGGCTTCTCAGGTGGAAGGTATTGAGCCTTTTCTCCTGACGAGCATGTGTGGTCCATGCTTCACTGCCATACAGCAAGGTGCTGAGGACGCAGGCGTTGTATATAGCCATCCTTGTCTTCGTGGTCAGCTTGGGATTTGTCCACACTCTTCGTGTAAGGCGGGCTAGCGTTGTGGCTGCTTTCCCGATCCTCTTGTCAATCTCAGTGTCAAGGGAGAGGTTGTTAGTGATGGTGGACCCAAGGTAAGTGAATTGATGGATGGCTTCAAGCTCGTAGTCATCAATGGTGATGGCTGGTGGAGATGGCGTGTCTTGGCCTAGGACATTTGTCTTCTTGAGACTGATAGTCAGACCGAAAGCTATGCAGGCCTGGGAGAAGCAGTTCATTAGTGACTGCAAGTCCCGCTGGGTGTGGGTCACAACTGTGGCATCGTCAGCAAAGAGCATGTCTCTGATGAGGGCTTCACGGACTTTTGTCCTTACTCTGAGGCGGGCGAGATTGAAGAGCCTGCCATCTGACCTGGTCCACAGGTAGACCCCTTCTTGCGCTGTGCTGAATGCATGTCTCAGGAGAAGAGCAAAGAAGATTCCAAATAGGGTGGGGGCGAGGACACAGCCTTGTTTGACACCGCTGCGTACGTCCAAGGGCTTGGAGAGGTTACCATTAAACTGCACCGTCCCTTTCATGTTGGAGTGGAAGGAATCAAGCTGTGCAGTTTGGGGGGACAGCCGATCTTTCGAAAAGCCCTGAAAGGCCATCTCTGCTGACTAGGTCAAAGGCCTTGGTGAGGTCAATGAATGTGACATACAGGGGCATCCTCTGCTCTCTGCACTTCTCCTGGATTTGGCGAAGGGAGAAGATCATGTCTACCGTAGATCTCTCTGCTCGGAAACCCCACTGTGATTCCGGGTAAACGCGTTTGGCCAGTTTCTGCAGGCGAATTAGGAGGACCCGAGCATAGACTTTGCCTACAATGCTGAGAAGTGAGATGCCTATGTAGTTGTTGCAGTCGCTCCTTTCACCCTTGTTTTCGTAGAGGGTGATAATCCTGGCGCCCCTCATGTCCTGCGGTACAGCTCCCTCATTCCAGCACTGACAGAGGACTGTGTGCAGAGGATGCAGAAGAGTAGTCTTGCAGTGTTTAATGAGGTCTGGGGGAATTCCGTCACTGCCAGGTGCCTTGCCTGATGTCAGGCTGTTAATAGCCTTGCTGAGTTCGTCCTCAGTTGGCTCTGCATCAAGTTCTTCCATGACTGGCATGCACTTGATGGCATCGAGGGCTGAGTTGGACACCATTTCTTCTGTGGAGTAGAGGTTGGAGTAGTGTTCTGCCCATCTCTCCATCTGCTGGCTAGGATCGTTGATTACTTCCCCAGTGGAGGATTTGAGGGGGGCAGTCTTGCTCTGTGTTGGTCCCAGTGCCTTCTTGATACCATCATACATCCCTCGGACGTTGCCTCTTTCAGCAGCATTCTGTATCTCTTTGCTGAGCTCTGTCCAGTACTGATTTGCACATTGCCTGGCGTTAAACTGAACCTTGCTCCTGGCGGCCCTGATGATTTGCAGGTTCTTCTCACTGGGTGACCGTTTGTAGTCGGTGAGTGCAGCGTGCTTGGCCTCAATACTGGGAGTCATCACTGATGATTTGGCCTCAAACCAGTCGTGGGACTTCACTGTTTTCTTCCCAAAGGTGGCCATAGCAATGCGGTGCATGGTGTCTCGTAGCGTTTCCCATCTTTCTGTGGCAGAGTCTCTGGGCTGCAGTGCATCGAATTCTCTCTCAAAGGCCTCTGCGAACTGTTCCACAAGGTCTAGCTGAGACATCTTGCTTACGTCGATGCGAGAGTTCCCTTGTTTCTTTGAGCAGTGGAACTTCTTTGGTTGCAGTCTGATCTTGCAGCATACCAGAGAGTGGTCCGTGTCGCAGTCTGCACTGTGGTAAGAGCGAGTGTAGAGAAGGTTTTTGATGGCAGCTCGTCTTACTAAGATCAGATCCAGTTGGTGCCAATGTTTTGAGTGCGGGTGCCTCCAGGAGACTTTGTGATGGAGCTTCGTCTTGAAGGAGTTGGCGATGCACAGTTCATGGCAGGTACAAAACTCAAGAAGTCGCTGTCCATTCTCATTCATTTTCCCCACTCCAAAGGAACCGAGACAGGAGGGCCACTCTGGCATTGAAGTCGCCCAGGAGAACAAGTTGTTCTGTCCTGGGGATGTTCCTTATGGTTGATGCGAGATTTTCGTAGAACTCATCCTTGGCGTCTGGAGATGCGGACAGTGTTGGAGCATATACGCTGACGAGAGTGACATAGCCTTCGGAGGCGTTGAGGCGGAGAGTTAATAGTCGTTCTGAACCGCCGCTGCCTGGTTTGATCATGTTCAGCAGGCTGTTCCTGACTGCAAAGCCTACTCCATACTCTCTTGGGGCATCAGAGCTCTTTCCTTGCCAGAAGAAGGTGTAGTCCCTCTCCTTTAGTATTCCTGAGTCAGCCAGCCATGTTTCTTGCAGAGTGGCAATGTCCACATTTAGTCTCTTCAGCTCGCTGTTTATGACGGCCGTCTTTCTGGCGTCGCTGATGTCTTGCAGATCTTGGGAGAACCCAGGCATCATTGTCCGGACATTCCAAAAGACCAGTTTCATTGTTGATCCGTTTCTTGAAGTTTTCTTTTTACCTGGTGCGGAAATTAACGACCTGCTTGTCGGATATTCTCCTAATCTTCATACACCCATAGAAGAAGGCAAGTCGTGGCGGGACAGCACCTAACTGGCTGGGGGCTGCCCAGCTTGGGCGGGCGGTAGCTGTCCAGTGGGACGCGAGGGTCCCTCCTACCGTCAGAAGCAACCCCTGGCGTCGGCTCTACGCCAATTGAGCACTAACTTATAACCGGTAACTGTTGCTTCACGTGTTGTTCCGACGCTAGTGCTAGTAGGGAAGCTGGAGTGTCCTCTCCAGGTTTTAGGTGCAAGGTGTTTGTGGATGGATGGACGGATATAACCCTGGGCAATTTAATATGGAAGACAGGCTGTTGCCCATGCAGCTTGTCCCCCCTCTCCACCTCGCTGACAGATCCAAAGGAACAGCAAGGCTGTTACATTTTGGTGCCAACGCGGCCGCAGGAGCTGCCGGAAAGTGATAAAGTTTGCCATCCAGCCGCCTTAGGGCCCCACACAGGATTTTCTGTCAGGGTTTACTCCCTTAGCTAGGTGGCAGCAGGTAGCTCTCCAGAGCTGGCGCCCTTTGATGGGTCATTTAATTCCACCATGGTGTCTAGCCACCCTCCTCACCATCCTCCTGAGAGGACTGGTGGGGGTGCTGGATTAGTCGCCAGCATTTCGACCCTGTGACAGGTAGTACTGGGATCCAGGTTACCAGTAGCAGATGTATCTATCTGACCTGACACAGCTGTCATATGATGAACAACAGAAACGGTATGCTGCCTTGAAATATCGAGTGTCAGTGTGATTGTTCTTACAACTTTTCCGACATAACTGATACCTGGGAGTTGTACAGGGTGTCACATAAACTCGAAACTACTACAACACATTGAACAGAAACTAGAGAGATCATGTGTCTTAAATTTCACAGTCATATTGCAAGATATACTTACATATAGTTACAGTGTCACCGCTTGCATTGTAAATTGTTTGGTAACTGTTCAGGCAAAGCTGAACATTATCACTAAGCAAAATCACCTTGGGCACGGTTACCTGAAGACACAAGTGTGGTAGGAATAAAGCACAGAAAAATCAATGGCATGCAATAAGCAAACAACGAACTTCCTATCCATGGCTAATTGGTTTCTTTGAGGGAAACTGAACTGTAGAAACAATGGAACTAAGAGAACGAAACCAAAATGTTAGATCAGACATAACGGAGACAAGAAAGAGAGAAGGACTTCTTGGAGAATCAGGTAACTGAGGGTTGATAATCAACTCGCGACGGTCAAAGCAGACTGAGTGGGAGAGCCCCCCCAAATAATATCTACAACAGAACAGGGCTGCAAGCTGGGAGACACAGTGCAGCACATCACATGAAAGAAACTGAAGTAGAGAACAGGAGCCCTGAACGAACCCGTATCATCTACGTAGGCACCACAGAGACCGTCAACCGAAGTCATGCCTTCTTTACCATCCAGACGCCACATTGGTTGTCAGTTGATATTCTTTTAGATCACATCGCACACAAAAACTCGATTGAAATCACGTCGGTGGAATGTAAACTCCCCCCCCCCCCCCCTCTTATTTAATTCATTTATTTTTTATAGTAAGTTGATCAGTACATCAAAGTAATAACTGCTTATTTTTGACTTGTACTGTGAAGTGACTTGACGCTTGATGTGGTGACAGAGATGAATGACAAATGCAATCCATCTTCTTTTATCATTATCATACTGATCCATGTATCACTTGTACCCAGAACAAAGGCAACACTATAGTTCTCAATGATGAAAGTATTATGCTAGAGGACAGGGCGACAAACGGGGGGATCCTGTACAGAACCTGTTTGGTCAGTATGAAGGCCATGATCCTGGAGGCTGGCTACTGTGCACAGGCCACGTCATCTGAATGGACCACTCCAGTATGACAATTCAGCTGTTCTGTGGAGAACTTGCTCAAGATAACAAAAGTCAGAAGCAACCCAGATAAGCAATATAAGAAGTGTACCAAAGACAATACAACATGTTTAAGCATCACTGTTTGGAAAGTGCACAACAAACATAGATGTTTCTCTCAGTTTGACATTGAAGACGTGCTCAACGATGAACCCAACCAGTAAAACCAATTCACTAAAGCCAGAGAATGCAGAAAGCCTCAGCTTCAGTCCCTGCAGCAGCAGCATTCCAGTGCCTACACTTCCCACGTTTGTGCACTCCCAGGATCCCACTCTCCAGTTGCATCTGGTTCCACCACCAGACTCCATTTTTTTCAAATCTGGATTGACCACCATTGGTTCATATGTATGTGCTATGCAAAGCAGCACTAGCTTGAAGCTGTGTAGATTAGAAACTTGGCAATATATCTGCAGTATCTCATTGATATTCGTATTGTAAGTAATATAACAAATAGTATTTGTATGGGTTTTGCTCTCTTTCTTATGAAATAAATTTACCGTGTTGACCTTGGAGGAACAGATAGGGAACGTAAGGTACGCAGCAGACGAAACCGGATGTGGCTGTTTATGGGGAACACGTGAGTAAATGAGATCTTGAGGATCCACCTTAGTAAATTCCACTGTTGATAGGACGCGATGTGGTCCTATGAAGGACGAATCTTAGTCAAAGTGAAAAATGGAACTCTGTGTGTGTGTCGAAGTCGAAGTCAAAATATTTTAATTGTCAGACCACAGATCCATAACAATGGAGTTCACCAGGACAAACAGAATTAATACAGGGAAATGAATCTTAGGACATCAGTGAACTGCATGAGCATCAATGACGATTCTAGAGCATTTACTCGAAATGAAAACGCCTTGAATTTGCATAAACTGACACTCAATCTCTCAGTCACACAAGATAACAACATGGACATCTTAAAAGCACTTGGATCTTTGTGAAATTTAACAGGAATAAACTGGGAGCTTTCTTTGGGAAACAATCATTATCCACAAAAACAACACAAAGCCAAAATTTAATGCACTTGGAGTAAGTTGTCACATACAGGGGATAGCGACTACGTTCACCATAAATCAAGTGTCTTGGTGCTTTCTGACTCACACCCAAAAGACGCTTCATTGTAGACAGGTGCACCCTTTCAATGCACTCTTGATTTCCAGTCAACCGCAAATTTCTGCTCCGTATGTCAAAACTGGTTTGATTTGCATGTCAGATAGTTTGAAAAAAAAAACATACTTGGAGAGTGTTCACCAATAGACCAAAGCATTTTAAAGATAGCTGCGCATCCCTTTTTTTTCACCGGTGGAGTGGTCATACCAGAGACAAACACAACCCGTCAGTGTTCATTGAAAGAGTTCATGTAGAACCGGAATCCTACACTTTAAAAGCAAAACAAACATCTTCGTCCAACGCCAGAAGGAATCTTATATCCTTTCTTTCCATTATTCTATTCCCTCCTCCCACTTGCCCCTCCTCACCTCCCGTCAACCCCGACACATCCCTTTCTAGCACGTTCAGACAAATCACGCATCGGTTGGAAAGAAAACCGCGCAGTAAGGATAACACCAAGATACTTGCACATGCTAACAGTTTTCAGATGTGCATCACCGAATGCCTCGTTCTGTGCAAGAAAACCTCCATTTCTAAAGATAACAATATTTGATTTATCAAGGTTAACAACTAAATCAAGGCGTCTGGCGGTTTTAAACAAAACATTTAGATGGGTTTGAAGACCAAGTATGCTGCAAGGCAACATCGTCGGCGAATAACAAGGTCAAAATGTGGATAAACTCTGGTGAAAGCTGAATGCCGTGCCTACCGTGTTTATTAATTTCTTTGTTAACTCGTTAATGAATAATGAAAACAATGCAGAAGAACATACTTCGCCTTGTTTCAGCCCGCGAGGACAGAGAAAAGTGTCTGTGAGGTCACCTCCGACGCGAACACGCGCCTTAACAACCGTGTAAATACTTTTCAGTGCATTTTAAAAATTCCCATTGATACCATTGACACTCAATTCTCCAGAGCTTATCTCTTCTAACAGTATCGAAAGCTTTTCGAAAATCAATAAATGAAATATATATGTTTGAGTAGGTGTCTCTGTATTAATGTAAGCAATGTAAAAATGTGATCAGTTGTGGAATGACCCTCTCTAAACCCAACTTGTTCTTCCCCAGTAACCCCATTTTCTTCAATCCATTTAGTAAGACGTCTATTTAACCAAAAGTGTAAAGCTTGCTACAAATGTTTAACAGGGAGATACCACGGTAATTGTCAGACACATTAAAAACGCCCTTCTTAAGGTCCGTTTATACAGAGCGCGAACGCGAACGCGAAAGCGAACGCGGTTTTTCGTCCTGGAATATTTTAGTCATTTGTAGAGGAACCGTTCAAATAGAGTGCGAACGCGAACGCGAACAAATTTTTGTTTGCGCGAACGACCGCCTTGATTGCCCCCAGAGCGAATTTTCTCAGAAGGTCGCGCGGCTTTTTTGCTATGAACCAGTCAGCAGGTACTTCCCTTGCATCATTTCCACAAATAGAAACTTGTACGCCTGAGCGTTCCAAGAAAAAGCTAGGCACTAGCGTCAGTCTACTTTGCTTGTGAAGTTTGGAGAAGAATGGACAAGACAATGGACAAGACAGAAGCCATGATTCTTGAAATTGAAAAGAATCATGTACTGTATGACAAAGCAGACAAAGATTTTTAAAAGTCTTAAAAATTATTTTTCCATCCTTGTGCATACGTGTGTGCTACAGTATTTCCCCCTCAAATATGAACATTGCAGATCCAAAATGAACTTGCTATCTTCACATTACAGGGGGAAATACTAAAACTTTACTTACCTCAAGCAAATGGCCAGTCGTTCTCTTAGGGTGATGGCCTTCTTCCAATTAGTATCCTGTTTGCAAATGTCGTCTCCAATTAATTGCAAAATGTAGTCAAATTGCTCCTCAGTCATTCGAAAGTATTGCTGGAATTTTGCAGGATGAAAATGTAGTTCTTGTACGAGGTAGTGGTACTCTCCAAATTCACTTCTTCTCTGTAAAAGTTCGTGCACTTACACACGCCTCTTTCTCTTCCTCCGTTGTTTTGCGTACAAATACAGTACTATGATCTCCTCCGTGTCTGACTCTACCTGCGCCATGATTCCAAATGACCAAATTTTATCTCTCCCAGCAAGAAAAAGACGAGCCGCCTCGAAAGCCGTCGACGGTTTTCCGCGTTCGGGTTCGTGCTCTATTTGAATGGCAAAACTGCTCAAAAGTCACGTTCGCGTTCGTGTTCGCGTTGGACGCGTTCGCGTTCGCGCTCTGTATAAACGGACCTTTATGGAGTGGTTGCAACACTGACCTATCATCAGGAAAAATGCCGTGATCAAATATGAAATTAAAAAAACTTCAACAAAAAAGGCATGATGTGAAATACACTATGATTGTAAGGTTCTCTGATTAGCCTGTCAGGCCCAGCAGCTTTCTGACTCTTGAGTGCCCTGACAACAGCTTCGATTTCTGATGCATAAATTTCTTAATCTAATGAATCATTTCTCTCGCATAAACGAGCAGCCAGTTATCATAACACCTACAAATGTCATCATCAGTACCGTTATCCACAGAAAAATCATTGAAAACATTTTAAAAGTGGGAGAACCAATCATTGCAAGAAATATTGTTGGTAGCACCTGATCAGCAGAACGAAATGTCTCCCAGAATTGCTTTGGATTGGTCGAGTGACATTCCAGAGACTGAATCACATCTCTCTATGCAGTGTGTGTGTGTGTGTGTGTGTGTGTGTGTGTGTGTGTGTGTGTGTGAACCAGTTGGTACTGCCAGTGTTGTGATGAGGTGTTGTTCTCTTGCAGCAATGTGTTTGATGCTGGGATTCCTCAAAGTTGGCAGGCTTTCTGCATTGTGACTTGCCAATGCAATCAATCTTCGGCATACTCCCCAAGCTCCTTTGGTTTGAACGTTGGCTTTGGTGGAGTCTTTGTAGCATTTGTGGTTGGCATTTGTGTCTATTGCCACATGCAGGGTCAATACAGCAATCATCTGGGCATTCAGTGTTTCTCCATACTCTGCACGAACTTCAGCTCATCTCTGCCGACGGCCCGCGCTTTATACTTGGAAATTTTAATCATTTAACTTACGGAAAGCTTTTCCTTCTTTTAGACAATATATTGAATACTGCACCCGACTGGGCAAAACGATTGACTTATTGATATATGCATCTATTGCATCTATTCTGCTTTTTCCTCATTCTAAGTTTGTTCTGTGAATGACTATGAATAGTGATCTTGGTGTTCCTGTAGTGTAAAATTAAGACCAACACAAGCTTTCATCACGAAGGAGACCCCTTGTTAGCCCACTCTTTCTTGCAATTCTATGCTTTCTCTAACATTGAGAGAAAATGTTGGAGTCGCCACACACTTTCTTTCACTTTACGATACAGCACTGGGCACTGGGATAGGGAGATATCATGATCGTTCCCTGATCAACACCATTCAACAGGCAGAGATCCAAGGGGTTGATATAGTCCTTAAGGAACACAACATCAGGATCTACAATGTCTGTTGCCCTCAAGATCGTGATCTTTCCCTCACATACATGAACATCCCAGACAACAACTGCGTGGTGGTGGGAGATTTCAACAGTCACTCAGAGAGATGGGACTATGAGGAGACGGACAGGAGAGGCGAAGAAGTTGAGGATTGGGAGACTGATACACATCTTCATTTCAACAACCAAGAAGATGATGAACCCACCTTCTACTCTAGACGCTGGATGACCACATCAACACCAGATCTAGCGTTCGTCACCAACGACCTGTTGATCAGGACCACAAGAACAGTCCTCAACCAGCTTGGAGGAAGTGACCACAAGGCCATAAAACTCTCTATCAACCTCAACTTGCAGGCTCCTCAAGCAAAGTGTTTCCCCGCTGGAATTACAGAAAGGCGGACTGGACTCTCTTCGAGACCCTCATAGGTACATACACAAAGCCAATCAACATCAGGCAGAAGGACTCAAACAAGATGGTTCAAGACTTCACAAAGGCCGTCTTGAAAGCTGCTAAGGAATCCATCCCAAGAGGAGCACACAAAGACTACAAGCCCTACTGGACGTAGGAACTCCAGAATCTGGAAGATGCTGTTATGGAAGCCAGGGACCGAGCAAAAAAGCAGCCATCACTGGAGAACAACATAGCGCTGAAGGAAGTAACTGCCAGATACAAGCTGTCCTGCGCACAAGCTGCAAGAAAAAGCTGGCAAGAGAAAACTGAAAGCCTAAATCTCGACAAGGATGGCAGCAAGCTGTGGAAACTGGCTAGAACCCTCAGCAACGAAACAACAAGTCACACCACAATAACAATATAAGATAATGGAAATTAACTCTCTGGAAAGAAAGCAGCAGACCACTTCATAGACGTCTATGAAAACATCAGCAATGTGGAAGTCCCTCCTGAACATAGAGCTGCAGTGCACAGGGCCCAAGGTAAACTTCATGAGAAAGAGCCCCAAGAGGAAGTCATGACCACAGCTTTCACAGAGAAAGAGCTGGAGGAAGCGTTGCAGAGCCTCAACCTGAAGAAGTCACCTGGACCAGACGGAATCACAAATGAAATGATTCTGCATCTTGGGATGAAGAGCAAAGCAGTCCTTCTAACAATCTTCAACTTCAGCACAACAGTGTTGGAGGGGAGCAGACATGATCCCCATTCACAAAAAGGGAAAGGACAAGTCGAAGGCTGACAGCTACAGACCCATCAGCCTTACAAGCTGCTTAGGAAAGCTGATGGGGAGACTTGTCAACACTAGCTTGCCTGGCACCTTGGGGAGTATCAGCTGCTGAGCCCTGAACAGGCAGGCTTCCGCCAACACAGATCAACAGAAGACCAGATCACATTCATCGCTCAAAGCATTGAGGACGCATTCCAAGAAAAGAAGAACACGCTTGCTGTCTGGATTGACATGGAGAAGGCGTTCGACAAAGTCTGGAAGGACGGACCCGGGCTCTTCTTCTTCTTCTTCTTCTGCGTTCGATGTTTTGGCTGCGTCAGACTGTCACCCCCGTCGCCACGATGTAGCCCACGGTCTTCTCCAGGTCGTGGCGGTCTCCCCAAAGCTGCGCCTGTAGCTCCGTGCCCCCTGGCCAGGTTTGACGCCGTAGAGCTTCATGGGTTGGGCAGTGTTGGAGGATGTGTTCAGGGGTCTGGGGTCCAGTGCCACATGGACACTCATCAGTGTGGGCGATCTTCATACGGTGAAGGTGACTCAGTAGTCGGCAGTGGCCGGTTCTCAGTCTGAAGAGGACTGTCTGCTGGTGTCTCTGGAGCTGGTGGATTGGATCGACACCACTGTTTGCACCCAGCCTTCTCTTCCACTGGTTCTGGTAACGGTTGTGGATGATGGTCCTGGCCTCTCTGTAGGTCACGGGGTGGCTGAACTGCTTCATTTGCTGCCTGCCTTGGAGAGAGCATCGGCCTTTTCGTTCCCCATGACCCCACAGTGAGAAGGAACCCACTGAACAGTGACAGTCGACCGTTTTGAAAGGTCATGAAGGGCTGCTTTGATGTTTGTCAGCTGCTGTTCGTTTCTGGTTGACTGGAGTCCCTGCAGGAGAGATCTGCAGTCAGTGAAGAAGGCTATCTTTGGTGGTGGGTTGACTGACGTCCTGAGGCCTTGTGCAGCATGGAGTAGTGCTGCTGTCTCCGCTCTGTAGTTCGAGGAGATTCTTCCTGGACCCGGGCTCAAACTACGGCGATGTGGTGTGTCTGGGAGGATGTACACCTGGATCAGCCAGTACCTACACAACCGCCAAGCCCGAGTCAAGATTCAGGGCCAGAAGAGCAAGAAGAAGGTGCTGAGACAGAGAGTACCACAAGGAGGAGTCCTTTCGCCAACGCTGTTCCTCATCTTCATAGATGACATCGTCAGAGAACTGCCAAGAGGGGTCAGAGGAGCAATCTATGCAGATGACCTGGTACTCTGGTGCTCTGAAGAATACACCACTACAGCACAAGTACGCCTCCAGACTGCGCTCAACAAGATCAGCAACTGGACCAAGAAGCAAGAGGCAAAGTTGACACTGAACAACCAAAGGCTTGCAGAGGAACCCACACCTACCTACCTGGGAGTGACCTTTGACCGCAGGCTCACTTGGAAACAGCAGATCACCAGATGCTGTAGCAGGGCCAAGCTGAGACTGGCGATCATGAAGAAACCTGCAGGGACGGACTGGGGGGCTGATGAACGTATCCTAAAGAGACTATACGGGGAGAGTTGAGTACGGGACACCAGCAAGGGCATCAACTGCAAAGTCAAACCTCAACCACCTCAATAAGATACAGAACCAAGCTCAGCGTGTCATAACTAGCGCCATGAGATCCACCCCAATCCTGAAGATGGAGGAGACTACTGGGCTACAGTCAATGGAGGACAGAAGGGACACATGGATCCTCCTCCAGGCAGCAAAATTCAAACGCCTTGAAAACCATCCAATGAACAACAGAATGAGCAGACCCACCTAGAGCCGGCTGAAAAGAGGCAGCTTCATCCACCAGTCAAGACGCCTTGAAAGACAAACCCGTCTTGATGGAACACGAAGCAAAGCCTATCCCGGCAAATGTCACCCACCCATCTTGGAAGAGGCAGGTGTTCCCAAGAGTCGTCACCAGCATTCCCGGAGTGGAGAAGAGAGGAACAGACACCCAAAGGAAGGCCCTGGCCATGTAGTACATCTGCAACCAGTACCTCCAGGAAGACTGGACCCATGTCTTTACAGATGGCTCCGCCACAGAAGCAACGAGGGATGGTGGAGCTGGAATCTTCCTCCGATACAAAGACGGAGATGAAGAAATTGCAATCTCAACAGGAAAATACTCTACCGAGCTGAGCGAGAATCCCTCTGTGAGGCAGCCACAACAGTCTCGCAGAACTCCACAAGAACAACAGGGCAGGTGGTGGTGTTCTCAGACGTTCTCTCCGTGCTCCAAGCCCTCAGGAACTCCCGCTGCAAAGAACAGAACCATCACGCGGGTTCGAATCCCAGCGGAGGTGGGTTTTTCGGCCCGTGGCCGGCTCCTACCCAGAGTTGAGTGTGCTGTGGGCTTAAATGGGGAGACTGGGACCACACAGTCGAGTGTCATCCACTTCAAGGATGCGTCTTTTGGTGTGTCGCTCTAATTACCTGACCAACACTGCAAGTGTCTGTATCTCTCGGGCCTGGCTAACGCCGGGATATCATTATGACAGGAAGCGTAGAGTACAGCCTTGTCACGCAGTCCCAAACCAAAATGGACCTCCATAGCAACATCGTCATCATCATCGTCATCCTCCTCCTCCTTCATCGTCATCAATATAAACAAAATAGTCTCAAAGTCATTGGCCTTTCATGCCCTGCTCTCATGGTGACCTCAGTTTCGATACCCCTCCACTTCCGTGCTTGGGGTGAGTCCTGTCAATGTCGTCAGTGTCGGCAGATTCATGGGGGGCTGTTGTTTGAGAGACGTGGTGGCGGTCTCCACTCTGGGAGGGACGCTCAGTCAGTCTGGCTCCGCGACTGAGCCATTATTGTCGTTAGTAGGGGACTTAGTATGTGGTGTCCTAAGTACGTTAAAACAGAACAGGCACCACTGAACACCACAGAAATGACTCAGCAGCAGTGCAGGGTCTCCTCTGGTTTGTGGCCTCCTGGCGACCTAACATCGATGGTTCCTGTGGACTGCCGACGCTGGAACTGCGACGGACGAACCCGGGTGTGGCCGTGTATGGGGGAATCTAAATGAGCGGCGTGGGAGTAATGCCACTGAAATGGTGCAGATGATGGGACAGTAAAACAAAAGAAAAAAAAAGAAAAAAAGAGCCATCTCACTTCAACCCTCGTTTCCCTGAGTGCCAGAGTGGAGAAAGTGGTGATACAATGGGTACCAGCACACTGTGGCATCAGAGGCAACGAAAAAGCGGACATTCTGGCAAAAGAAGCTGCACAGAAGGAGCAGGCCAACAAACTGGTGTCACACGATGAAATCAAGACAATCATCAAGGCACAACAAGGAATAAAGTGGCGCCTCCAGCACCCCAAATATAACCCAGAAGACATATATCATTTGCTGGAACGACGGGAACAGGTCAAGATCTTCCGCCTGAGGACTGGACACAACCGCCTGCTCCACCACATGAACACAAAATTTGGCATTGGACAGAGTGGAGAGTGCCCTTGTGGTGAGGGACCAATGACAACTGACCACATACTTCAAGACTGCACGACGCATACAGCAGTGGAAGCCAAGCTGTACGGCACCCTGGAGGAGCTGCTACGGACGGCAGCCTTCATCGAGGACACCGGGCTGCTCATCTAACGGGAGGCGAACGAGGAAGAAGAAGAAGAAGCTCCCTGCCGTGTTCTCTCTTCCACTGGCGAAAAAGTGGAATCCCCCCCCTCCCCCCTTATTTTCTATGTCCTTTTTATCGGAAACATTTCCTTTGTCATCTAGGTTTATTTCTGATCTTTTCCTTTTTCTTTGGGAAAAATAATACAGAAAAAGGAAGAGAGAATTGGGGAGAAGATAATGTCTCAAAGAGAGAGATAGGGTGTCTCTCTCTCTCTCTCTCTCTCTCTCTCTCTCTCTCTCTCTGTGTGTGTGTGTGTGTGTGTGTGTGTGTGTGTTTCTTTTCTTATCTTTTATTTCCTTGATTTCCTTCTTTTTTAAAGTAATGTGTTCTGATGTGTTTTGTTTTCCTTTGGTGAAAGTGAAAAGCTAATTTGAATGAAACGTTGCATGTGAATGGATGCCAACAAATCGATTACATTGTTCACGCTTTTATTCCTGCCCCAAATATTAATCTTTTGGAAACATGTAAAAAAGTCATTCGAATACGCTATAATACATTGATTCCCGTGAATGAAAAAGTGGCGGTATTTGAGAGAGACAGAGAGACAGACAGGGACAGAAAGAGAGATTCAGATTCAATAAGGTGATAAGCCATAATTATGAATAAGGGGCGGTAACAACATTATTGTATGTCACCGGAACTATAGCAGTTCATTATGTCATAACTATATCTCTTAATTAAATATATATATATATATATATATATATATATATGTGTGTGTGTGTGTGTGTGTGTGTAATTCCAAATTACGTATAACTCCATCGGCCATAGATCAGAGAGAGAGAGAGAGAGAGAGAATTACCGGGCTGTTCTCTTTCAGACACTATAACTGTGTGAAACCATAGGCAGCCCTAATGACATGGAGGTACAAATAACAAGAATTGTAATGAAAACAAGAAAGTAAAAAACAAAAGAAGTACTTAAAATATATTGTCAAAGAAAATAATATCTTGACCCTTCACATTGATGAGTGTGTTGTAGAATAATCATGATGCATCTGCAGAGGAATATAAATATCATACTTCGTTTAACTACACTTAGTATAATAATATTTCCCTATGAACAGTATGTGTCATTTTTCTTTTTGCGCCGAAGGCTATACGCTTCGGCAATATACTTTGCAGGTCACCGTTTTGATTTTCCCGATTTACGTTAAGCAGGTTAAAAGGATCATTGTTTGTTATTTTAAAAACATCATATCTCCTAAAAAATAAAATATTTTTTTTAAAACTCCGCACGTTGAACAAGGGGAGATTATCGGAGTGTGAGTTTGAAACCAGTTCGTTAACAGCATTTTATTTGAGAGTTCCCGATCTCTGTCTGGCAAGATGTACCCTGTGCCATTTCACACGGCTGGAATTTTTTTTCTACTTGAAAATGCTTTTAAAACTATACAACAAATTATTTTTTCAGCAGTTTCCATTTTAAAAACATTTTCGCATCTATGAAGCTGTACGCCTGTGATTTTTTTACATAAATATTTAGAATTAAAAAAATGTTTGGTTGCTTCAATCGATTCCTTTATCATCATAAAGCCAACTTTTATGGCCACAGAGGTGACCGCCTCATTTACGTTTTGGTTTTTGACTCACTTGTGTAAACAAAGTGAGTCTATGTTTTAACCCGGTGTTCGGTTGTCTGTGTGTGTGTGTGTGTCTGTGTGTCTGTGTGTCTGTTTTTCTGTGTGTCCGTGGTAAACTTTAACATTGCCATTTTCTCTGCAAATACTTTGTCAGTTGACACCAAATTAGGCATAAAAAAAGGAAAAATCCAGTTCTTTCCAGTCATCTTGTTTAAAACAATATTGTACCTCTGGGATGGGCACAAAAAAAAATAAAAAATGAAGCCTAATCATATGCAAACTGCATTTACTGTTATATTTATATTTTTTTGTAATCTCTAAACTTGGCACTTTGATCTGATATTCTGACCCAACAACAAGAGCAGTCATTATTTTCATTTTTTGTTCGAACAGGAACTTCTTTTTGTTTTTGTTTTTGTTTGTTTGTTGGTGTTGTTTTGTTGTTGTTGTTGTTGTTGTTGTTGATTTTTAAATAATAAAAATGTTATTTCATTTTCCCAAGTGTTAACTTAGGATTATCCATCTGCTTCTTGTTTTAACGTATTCAAGTGATTGTGAAGTCCTAAATTTACAATACTCATTCACTTCTGGAACATGTACAATACATGTTGCTGGTCAGACTCATATTCCTTTCTTCCAAATTTAATTTCTCAGCCAGCTAGTTGGAATAGCCACTGCAATTGATCGTGTGTGACATTTCAAGTATGTACTGTGTTTAGTATTCGTTATATGAAATAGGTAACGTTTTGATGTATTCCAATATGCGTTCCAGCAATATAACATTTCTTGTCTTGTTTCGAACACCAACCATTCCACATCAAGCATCACATCGGCAGAACAGCAAATATTAATTCAAACATTGATCTGCGTGAGATCATATCGCACGATTTAAAAGGAAACTGTAGTAATGACAGAATTTAAACTTTCCGTTCACACATTGATTCCACTGGTATTGCTGAGCCCAATCTATATCAAAGTAATATAGGTAGGTTTCATTCACACATTGTTTCTATACTATATGGTATTGCAATGCTCGGTTTACACCAAAGCGTAATCTGGACAACGATTATTCCTACATTAATTTTAATGCTTAATTAACATTAACAGTAATCATTTATTCATACTTTAATTATAGATGATACAAATCTAAATCTTGTAATATATATATATATATATATATATATATATATATATATATATATATATATATATATATATATATATATGTATGGTGCCCATTTCCGCACAAATTTGTTATACTCCATGAATATTCTGAAAACATACTTCTCAATTCCGTATGCCTTTTTATGATCTTTTAAGAACATTTGTATTGTTGGATTTGCTTTATTGATTCTACATTTTTATATAAAGAATTTGGCTATCATTAAGATATGTGAGAAACAACTATCAGTTTTCGTTTTATTGTCACACCTGTTGTTTACTCTTTGTCGTGTCTTGCCTTGGGGAATACAATATGCATTGTCCTGTTGGAAAGTGCGCGTGTTTGTGTATGGGGGGAATAAAATATGCATTGTCCTGTTGGAAAGTGCGCGTGTTTGTGTATGCACACATGAGAAGCTCAAGCCTCCGATCACTCAGCACGGCGCAGCCGGATCTGCTCTGGTGTCGCCGCCTATGTGCAGCATAGCATCGGCGACGCCATTCTGAAATGGCAGCAACGAAAGAAGGCACGTAACCCACCTACACCTCCACAGCACAAGCTGCAACACTGTCCGCAGTGCTACCGACACTTCAGAACCTCGATTCGCCCTATTTCCATTCTACTGACTCACCCGCTGTGACGCCCATTCTCCTTTTTTCGATTGTGAACGAGAAACAACAAGAATAACATGTGTATACACAATATAAATTACTCAATGGGTATTATTTTGCATCGAACAGATGCATAGTTATGCACTTCTTATGTTTGCTCGATTCTTTTTTTCAATTTTTTTTTTTTTAATACTCATTCTGCACTTGTTTTTGTTAGTTACATTGAGCAAGATATTTAGTATGATGACAACACTGTATAAAATGGATGATAACGATGATGACGATGACCTGGCCAGTGTTATGAGACATGACAAAAGACCACATGGTTACGATTTCTCATAATGCCCATACTGGATGGAGAGTTGGCCTTGAGTAGTGGTCTTGACGCTGTTCATTCGGATGAGACGGTAAACCGAGGTCTAATTAGCCGCATACACTACACTCACGTAAATGAACCCACAGCAATTAAAGGTTTGTCCCTCGCAAAATTCCATAGAAAAATCTTTATTATAGGAAAACAAATAAAACTGCAGGCAGAAAAAAAGTGGCGCTCTCAGTGCAGTGAAGCGCTCGTCCAGGGGAGAGCAGCCCGAATTTCACACAGAGATATCTGTTGTGAGAAAAGAAGACGTGATCTCTTCTCCATCCTGCAGAAGACTGGGTGATCCCAAATATTGCCTTGATCGACACAGTCCTTCCACATGATATGAAAAGTTCAGTCAGAGAGTTGATAAGATAAATGCAATCTTCTTCGCTGTGCCTAATAAACTCTAGAACAGTCATTGTGGGATAAGCTTGGTAAATTCTGAATAAATGATAAGTGATAATGAGCTTGATAAACTTGAGATGGTTTGGATTCCTTTCAGCTTGCTTAACAAAGTCAGTCTCCTTTGTATTGAATTTGCAGTGAGCTCTCTATATTCCCAAAGAATTAATATTCCAGTGAAATCAACAACTTTCCAAGACACAAAATAATTATGATGTCCCTGAATTTGAAACACACTCACACACACGCGAGCGCGCGCACGCATACACACACATCTTAATGCATAATTTCTCGCTCTCTCTCTCTTTCTGTATATGTATGTATGTATGTATGTATGTATATATATATATATATATATATATATATATATATATATATATATATCCCTCCCATGCCATACCCCTTCCCTGCCCGCAGACACTGACGCCTCACACAGACCAGTGATGAGATGCTCTATCCACTGTTCAACCGGTCCTGGAACAGTCGCTGGTGTGGAACCCACCCATCTATAATAATAATAATAATAATGATGATGATAATAATAATAATAATAATAATAATAATAACAATGTACATTTATATAGCGCCCTATCTCTCCAAAAGCTCAGGCCGCTTTACATGAAAGAAAAATATTTACAAGTTACATAAAACATTCATGATCACTCTTTCTCGAGCCCACCCCCATATCAACCTCCTCCGCCCCCTGCCCCCCCCCTCCCCACACACTCTCTCCCTTTCCTACTCTACATACATCCAAAGTGAGCTGACATGGGTGGTGTTGGAGAACAAGGAAGCTGAGAGTGCTTATACATAGGTATACATAGATGAGTTTTTAGTGATGAGCGAAAAGCAGAAATAGAATCAGATGCACCGATATGATAGGAAGGTTTTTCCAGATGAGAGGAGCAGCAAAGAAGAAAAAGCGTTTACCACTGGTTCTTGTATTGACACAAGGAAGTTTCAAAAAGTAACAGTCAGAGGAAGAGTGGAGATTTCTTGCAGGAGTGTAAACACTGATAAGGTCAGAAAGATATGTAGGTCCTGCAGAGTTGAAAGCATAATAGCAGAGACACGGAACTTAGTATTTGATTCTCGCTTCAATGGGGAGCCAATGTAGAATGCACAGGTGATGAGAAATGTGATCAGTACGTGAGACTCTGAGAGTCAGATGGGCAGCATTGTTGTGAAGTTTTTGAATTCGCTGAAGAATATTATGTGGACAGCCTATGTGGAGGGAATTACAGTAGTCGATTCGTGACAACACAAAAGCAGAAATAAGAGTTTTAGTAGTTTCAACAGAAAGGTACTGGTGGATAGAGTTTATCCGACGAAGTTCACAATTGACTATGTGTGTCAGATTTACTACCTGGGCAAGCATACTGAGGTTTGAGTCAAGAATGACTCCAAGGTTCCTTACTGATTTAGAAAACTACACTGTGACATCACCGACCACAATAGAGGCAGGAAAAGAAGTAGATGAGGACATTCTTGCAGAGGAAATAATCATAGCTTCAGTTTGTCATCATTTAACTTTAGTTTGTTGAATGTCATCCAGGATTGAACATCGAGAATAAAATCCTGCATTGACAGAATCAGACTGTGTACTTGGTTTGGTTCTGCAGACTTTTGTAGCTGAGTATCATCAGCAAAAGTGTGGTGCAGAACAGAATGGCCAGAAATGACATCAGAAAGAGGAGCAGTGTACAGAACGAACAGAACGGGGCCCAGGACAGAGCCTTGTGGCACATCATAGGAGATCAGGGTTGGATCAGACTTTAAGTTATTAACAGAGACAATCTGGAAGCGGTTGGATAGGTATGAAGAAAACCAACTCAGAACTGTTGAGTGAATCCCCAAAACATGTTCAAGTCTGGAAAGGAGTGTACTGTGGTCTATTGTGTCAAACGCAGCCAGCAGATCGAGCAAAGTTAACACAGACAGTTTACTTTCATCAACAGACAGTAACAGGTCATTAACTTCTTTCAACAAAGCAGTTTCAGTGCTATGGGCAGATCATTGACTACGAGAAGGCATTCGACAGCGTGGACAGACAGAGCTTCGAAGTTCGTGAGACAGTGCAGTGTGCTGGAGAAGATCACGAATATCATCCGAAACTCATATGAACTATTTGCATATGTATATATATCAGATGGTCCTTTCCTTACTAGTCAGATCATGGGTATGTCAGAGTCACTGTTCTTTCCTTGTCCACTGTTTTTTGTTTGTTTTTTTTAAATCTTTTTTCAACACAACGGGTATTGTGTGTTTCACTTTCTTCACATCCGACGTATACTTTCAATTTATTAGCAAGGTGTTGCTTTTACGTGTGCCCTATAGCATCCTGTGGTCACATTTGTTAATTCTGTCTGTGACAAATTATGGTTCCCTCCACGTTATCTGTAATTTATTTTTGTTTTTAGAAAGGGGCAATATTATTATCCCAAAATTCAAACTTTTGGAGGTTGATGCTTTTGTTGAAATTAGCTGCTTGTTTCATGTACGCTTTTCTAGCTTTTCTCTGGCTATACTGTACGTTCCGTCAATACATATTCAAAGATCAATCACATAATGAAACGTAGCTCATGTCTCGTTATGCTGCTCTTCTTTGATCCACAATTCTTCCTGTATTTACATGGAACCTCTAACCTTTCTCCATACAACATTTCAAATGGTGAAAATGTCCAAGAATCTTTAGAAAATTTAAAGGAATGTACATGTCCCACTTATTCGGTTGTTCTTGACACAAATGTTTCAACGTATTTTTTATGGTGACGTTGAGACATTCCTTCCGTATGTTTTGTTGAGGATGCCTAGGCAAGGTCCTGTGGCCTTGAATGCACCCCAGCTGATTCACTTCACGTGTGAGATCAATAACAAACTCTGAACCTCGGTCAGTGATAATGTCTCTCAGTAAAACGAAGCCTAGTTCACAATTTCCAGAGCACCTAAGACACTTCATCTGCTTTAATAGTTTTTAGGAGTATTCTCTTGAATATAGAACCCCCATCACCCCCGCCCCCCACCCCCTCCCAAACAAAACAACAACAACAATAACAACAACAAGCCCCCCTAAATACTCGATGCTAGGATGCAGGCGAAACTCATCTGCAAAATATATGTTGTAACTACGTATGGAATTAAATCCACTGAAAGTTTTTCAGTTTTTAAATAATTTAACAAACTGTGTAGAAATTAAGTAAGAAAAAAATTTGGAGACGGAAGTCTGTATATACTGCTCAAAACAATGGAAAGCCAGCTAGAAATCAATTCAATATTCAACATGTAATCAACAGAATCCATTGATAAAATTAATTCTATCAGCCAGCTTTCTGCCTGTTTAATTTCAACTGCAAAGGTTCTGTCTTTTTTATGATAGCCAGGCTTACAAAAGTCAGGACAGTTGCATCACGCAAAAACAGTCAAAAGAGCTTGGGCACACCATTCAGCACAATTCATCTGAGACCAAGTTGACTCATGAATTGAGCCAGTGTCTCAGACGGGAATTGTCTGCAACTCACACTGACAAAGGAGGAACGTGTGGTTGAGGTCATCAGATGGTTTTGTTGAACACAGCGACCCAGCACATCCAGATGTGTGTTTGGACTAAGATCCAGAGAACGTGCTGGCCAGTCCGTGTGAGTTGTTTGCTGTGGTTGCAGAAGTTGTTGACGATTGGAGCTCTGCGGAGTCTTGCATTGTTGTTGTGGAGAACAATGCCTGATCATGTGGCCTGCAGCGATTGTATTACAAGAGGCTTCAGAATGTCATCACTGTAGCGCACGTTATTCATGTTGCCCTGCACTCGGTGCAGTGGTGTTCTGTAGGTCATCACCATTCCACCCCACACCCTGAGGCACCCTCCAAACAGCGATCTGCCCCCTTTCGGTTGTTTCGTGGTGCCGCTTTCCCTGCTGTCTCCATTTGTATTTCATATCATGGGAGGACCTGGCAAACTGAGACTGGCCAGTGAACAGAACCCTGACCTGTTGCTGCTTTGTTCAGGTCAGATGATGCTGGGCGCAAGCCAGGCATCGAGCTCAATGGTGTGGATGGGAGGAAGGGAGGCCGGCCGCGCGCCAGCAGGCCACCATCTTGCTGGAGGCTACTGCTTGCCGCGAACGCCTCTCCCTCTCTTTCTGAGTTTCTCTAACTGGCAAATCTGTTGTGGCTGAAAATTACCTTGGTGTTGATGTATACAAACAACTGGACAAGGGAGACAGGGAGAGAGAAATTGGTTACTCAGCTGTGAATCGTTAACTGCAACGGAAACTTACAGGGGGGAGGCCGTGGGGGAGGGGGTAAGGGGAAGTGAGAGGGGTGGGGGTGGGGGTGGGGGGCAAAGAGAGAAAACGAGATAAAGGTGATCACACACACGCGCACACACACACACACACACAGGTACTGTTTTCGACTGTTGTTTTAACACACCCTGTTGTTTTGTTGTTGTTTTTGTTTGTTGTTGTTTCTATTGGGACTTCCAACCTCCTAGCTAATTTTTCCAACTTTCTTGTTTTTTTGTTTTTTTCTTGGCTATTTTTTGCTTTTAATGTTTGTGTCTCACACACACTGACGATGTATTTTGGTGTCTACTGTGAGGCCTCCAACTTCCTATTTTACCCACTTTCTGTTTTTCCCCTCTGCTTTGTTTTCCTTTTTTGACTCACTTGTGTGTACAAGGTGAGTCTATGTTTTAACCCGGTGTTCGGTTGTCTGTATGTGTGTTGTGTTGTTTGTGTGTGTGTGTGTGTGTGTGTGTGTGTGTGCGTGTGCGTGTGTGTGTGTGTGTTAAATTTTAACATTGCCATTTTCTCTGCAAATACTTTGTCAGTTGACACCAAATTTGGCATAAAAATAGGAAAAATTCAGTTCTTTCCAGTCATCTTGCTTAAAACAATATTGCACCTCTGGGATGGGCAAAAAAAAAAATAAAAGAAGCCAAATTATATGCAAACAAAATTTACTGTTATATTTTTTTTTCTGCCCCATCATCTGCACCGTTTCAGTGGCATTACTCCCACGCCGCTCATTTAGATTCCTCCATACGGCCACACCCGGGTTCGTCCGTCGCAGATCCAGCATCGGCAGTCCACAGGGAACCATCGATGTTAGGTCGCCAGGAGGCCACAAACCAGAGGAGACCCTGCACTGCTGCTGAGTCACTTCGGTGGTGTTCAGTGGTGCCTGTTCTCTTTTAACGTACTTAGGACACCACCTACTATGCCCCCTACTAACGACAATAATGGCTTAGTCGCGGAGCCAGACTGACTGAGCGTCCCTCCCAGAGTGGAGACCGCCACCACGTCCCTCAAACAACAGCCCCCCATGAATCTGCCGACACTGACGACATTGACAGGACTCACCCCAAGCACGGAAGTGGAGGGGTATCGAAACTGAGGTCACCATGAGAGCAGGGCATGAAAGGCCAATGACTTTGAAACTATTTTGTTTTTTTCTGATGACGATGAAGGAGGAGGAGGATGACGATGATGATGACGATGTTGCTATGGAGGTCCATTTTGGTTTGGGACTGTGTGACAAGGCTGTACTCTACGCTTCCTGTCATAATGATATCCCGGCGTTAACCAGGCCCGAGAGATACAGACACTTGCAGTGTTGGCCAGGTAATTAGAGCGACACACCCAAAGACGCATCCTTGAAGTGGATGACACTGGACTGTGTGGTCCCAGTCTCCCCATTTAAGCCCACAGCACACTCAACTCTGGGTAGGAGCCGGCCACGGGCCGAAAAACCCACCTCCGCTGGGGTTCGAACCCGCGTCCTCCCAGCCGTCAGTCCGCGACGCTAACCACTTCGCCACGGCGGCTGGTATATCTATATTTTTTTAATTCTCTAAACTTGGCACTTTGATATGATATTCTGACACAACAACATGAGCAGTCATTTTGATCATTTTTTGTTGAAACAGGAACTTATTTTGCAAAGCATAGAAGTTATATTTCTGGTGCATGTCTTTGCTGCAGATAGTAAAAAAGGGAAATCTGTAATTAATGCTAATGGGGTTAATTTGCTTTAAACTGATCTTTCTCATCTTATACATTACATTTTGAAATCATACTCAATACATAAAAAGCTTGTGTGTTTTACTCTCAGTGTACAGGGCTTTCACTATATCATTCACCCAAGTGGTCTTTTGCGGAAAATACTAAAATCAATACTACGAGTGGACTTTATAGATCTAATGGCTGAGCCCTGAAGGTCATGGGCAAAAATCAATTTCGTACACATATTTATACATATTCAAAGCGCGTGCTCAAATTCCTCGCGAACGCAAAGGACGCCATTTTGTTTCAAGTTGTTGACCTGCCCGTTCAATCCAATATTCAATCGACAATACACGATAACATGTGATGGAAAGTTGGAGTTGGATAGCCACGTCTCCTTTACCGCGGACTTAAAAAGAATTCTTAATTGCCCTTAAAGATTTTTTGAATGCCCAAGATACACCAGAATTATATGATTTAAACAGCGTTCTCACTGCGAATACCGCAATCGATTTATCGCCCTTTAAAAAAGCATGTTTAAATGTTAAAATTTTGAACGCCACGATAACGTATTAAGTAAGACAATGTCTTTTCACCCGAACACGCAGGGTTCGAATCTGCCTTCAGGGCTTTTTTTTTTTCTTCTTCTTCTTTTATTTACCCGAAGTCTTATAATAACAAATACAGAACAAATTTTAACGATTAAATTTTTTAAGTGTATCACAAGTGAGTCTTGAATGCCTTGCCTCTCTTGTCTATTCTTGTTTCTTTTTTTTCTTTTTTCTATTTTTCAGTATTCTTTTCTTTTCTTTTTGCTCTCTCTCTCTCTCTCTTTTATTTTTTTTATTCTCTCAAGGCCTGACAAAGCACGTTGGGTTACGCTGCTGGTCAGACATATGCTTAGCAGAGGTCGATTTTTAGTTTTTAGTTATTGGTATTTCATAAGTCTGCAAAAAAAAGCTTTACAAAAAAGAATAAAAAAGTTTGTAAATCGGATGATTCTGTGAAAAGTTATTGGGATTTAAGTTGCGAAAGTAACGAACTGAGAAATCAAGGCCGAAAAGTTTTGGAACATGTTCATAGCAACTACACACTTCTAAACAAAATATGTTCATGAAATTTGGCACACATATATTTCTGGGCAATATCCACTACTGTACAAAGTTTGAAAGAAAAATATTGAGTGTATTTGATTTTATTCAAATAAGAATTTTCTTATCTTTTTGGAAAGAATTGCGACTGAGGGGTACGTATTCTTACTTTTTATTCAGCTCAACATGACTAAAAACCTACCTGGACTAGGCTGACCCTGGAGAAAGGTTCAGTGACGGTGAGGAAAGACCCACTGACCACAGGGAAAGTCCTGCTGACAGTGGGAAAGACTACAACTTGGGATTTTCTCTTGAGGGCCGTGACTGGAGTGGCTCTGTCTTCATCTGTCTGCAGGCACTGGCGGTTTTGTCTGTGGGGTGTGCTCAGCAGCTGGAGGGTGATGTCTTTTAAGGCATTCGCGAGCTGCATCCTGTGGTCTCTTTTGCCTCTGTTCGGGAGCAGTTATGTCCCTTGAATTCTTAATGGAGTGTCCTGCGCGTGCCTGCACCCATCGTGAACACAGCGCAGGCCTCCAAGGGTGGTGCAGGATTGTTCCAAGGGGGGCGGGTGTGTGTGTGTGTGGAAGGGGGTGGGAGGGGGGGTGGGAGGTGGGGGTTGGAGACGGTGCTTCTCTGGGTCCTCCCCAGCACCTACGGGTGTTTCTCTTTCTTCTACTTACTTTTTAATCAGCTCAACATGACTAAAAACCTACCAGTTTTCAGATTAGGTTTGTTGTGGTGTTGTGTGTGGTCCAATTGCTAATAACTTTTGCATTGTATGTGTTGCAAAAGTATTGCCAGATGAAAGGGAAAAAATGCTAAATCATGATGCCGAATCATGTAATTGTAATTCAATGTGCTCACTGGCTTACTCTGCTTATGATATTAACATAATACATGCAACAAGCACAACAAAATAACAAAACAAAAAAACAAAAAAAAAAAACAACAACAAACAAACAAACAAAAAAGATCCACACAACGAAACTGGAAGTTCACGTGCCTTTTGTCCCAGCATATCATCAAATGAAATACACTTCATAATCCAAATGAACACTTCAAACACTTCATCTGCAAAGAAACCCTACTTGCCAAACCCATACTTCAAAAAAATATAGACACACAACCTCATCAAACACTCAGTCTGTTAATGTAATCTCTTATGTAATCCTTCTTACTGCGCTGTTGACGTACGGCGTACGTCATGAAATGTCTCTCATCAATGCTGTATTGACGTACGCCGTACGTCATGTTACAACGTTCTATGTTTCGAGTCCCGCATGACAAAGACTACGTTCTGCTGACTATTAAATTAGTTTCCCTGAGAGCTCATTATCTCCTGAGTTCCATATGCTAAAAATATTCCCCTCATTGTCATATTTATGGGGAAAGTTTGTACGAGGCTCAAGTTGTGCTTGCAAAGCCATGGCTGAACGCAGACAAACCCTAACACTTGCACAAATTTAATATTAGAAGAAATCTTTCACGATGCAAATAGTATACATGAAGATTGTGGACTGAATGAGCTAGAACTGCGTGAAGTTGCTGCCGAAGACGCCGATTTTGACATGGATGGGGGTGGGAGGTGGGGATGCTTGGCGAAAATGAACACAGACAAGCTCGGCTGATTCAAGATGCAGGAGGGTGTTTACGAGGTATGTCAGTTTATTATTTGCTTTCTGTTTGTTGTAACAGTGAATATAACTCTATTGTGCGTGTTTTAAATGTGTTAGCTGTGGTGAGTAGCGTCGTCTGTCACTGATCAGTGTGTGTGTGTGTGAGAGAGAGCCAGTCACGTGTGTAATGTGTGTGACCAACACAGCGCGAGGAGGCGTGGCTCGCTGGCTGGATCATTGTTGATGACAGGGTGCATCGCTCGCCTAGAGCTTTCTGTGAATTCGTTCCCAAGTGTGTATTGGTTTGTTGTTGTTATTGTTGTGTGTGTGTGTGTGTGTGTGTGAGTGGGGGAACGGGGGAAGGAGGAGATGAGGCCTATCTGTTGGTGTGTGTCCTCATATGGGAGAAGAGGCCGATTCTTGATGCACAGCACTTCCCACAGGTGTTGCAAGGGAAAACGTCTCTGGAAGTTGAGCCCTGCTTCCTTCGCTCACACTTCTCCTTAATGGCCAGCAGTTTTCAAACGTCTTTATGCCACTAGAGCACAACATCCTCCAGCTAGAGGAGTCAAGGGCATCATTTTTCTAGGAAGTGATGTCTATGTCACAGGCTTTGATGTTTGCCTTCAAGGTGTCCTTGAAGCACTTGCAGGATCTTCCAAGTTCGCGGTGGCCTTCCTTCAGCTGGCCATACAAAAGCATCTTTGGGATCCTGCTGTCTGTCATGTGAACAACGTGTCCTGTCCAGCATAGCTGGCACTGGATCAGCAGGCTTTCGATGCTGGGCAGGCCGCTCCTCTCTTGGACCTGGAGGTTTGAGACCCTGTCTTGTAACCTTATAGAGAGGATCTTTTGTAGGCATTTCTGGTGAAACTGCTCAAGTTGTTGAATGTGATGGTGATACATCGTCCATGTTTCACAGCAGTACAGGAAGGTGGTCAGCACAACAGCTCTGTAGGTTTTGATTTTGGTGCTGAGCCTGATGCCTTTGTTGTTCCACAGCCTGTTGTTGAGTCTGCCAAAGGTGGAGCTGGCCTTGACGATGCATAACATCACTTCTGCATCAAGGGCTCCGTTGCTGCATAGGGTGCTGCCCAAGTAGCAAAACTTGTTGACTGACTTGATCTCTGTGTCATCAATCTTGATTGCAGGTGGGGGGGAGGCACTGGCGTTCTGTGAGCTAGCTGGTTGGTACATGTACTTGGTCTTGCTGAGGCTGATGGTGAGTCCAAAGCCCCTGCAGGAGGTTAAAAACCTGTCCATAATGAACTGCATGTCCTCATGGGTGTGTGCAGCAAGCGCACAGACATCAGCAAAGAGAAACTCTCTCAAAGGTAAATCAAACACCCTGGACCTGGCATGGAGTCGCTGAAGTTGGAAAGTTTGCAATCTGTTCAAAACTGAATGTAGATGCCCTAGTCACAGTCTTAAGGCGTCAATCAGCATGGCAGAGAAGAGAATGGAGAACAGTGTGGGTGCCAGGATGTAGCCCTGCTTCACTCCATTAACCACAGGGAACGGATCCGATATGTCAGTATTTTCCTGTACTCTCGCCTGCATGCCATCGTGGAATAACGCAATCAGCTGGATTAGGCTCTCTGGGCAGCTGAACTTTAGGAGGATCTTCCACAGACCATGGTGGTTCACCGTGTCGAAGACCTTAGTCAGGTCTACAAAGACCATTTGGAGCTCCTTGTTCTGCTCACGGCACTTCTCTTGCATCTGGCGTACGGCAAACACCATGTCACATGTTCCCCTGCCTGAGCGGAAGCCGCACTGTGCTTCAGGGATGACTGTGTTGGAGACATGGTCAACCAGTCTGTTCAGTATGATGCGGGCGAACATCTTGCAGAGGAGAGTGATTCCACAATGGTTATCGCAGGATGTTTTGTCTACCTTCCGTTTGTAAATCTGGACAATCTTGAAGCATCATTGAAATCCTGGGGGACCTCCCCTCTCTCCCAGATAGACTGGAACAGGGCAGTCAGCTTGTCTGTCAGCACCTCTCCTCCATACTTGTAGATGTCGGCCTGGACTCTGTCCACTCCTGGTGCTTTTCCTGACGTTGTCAGCTTCAGGGCCTTCTGGGTCTCGCCCTTGGTGGGAGGAGCAGCTAGTGAGTCATTGACTGGTAGCTGTGGGAGGGCTGCAATTACCTCGGCAGATATGGCCGAGTCCCTGTTGAGGGGGGTGTTGAAGTGCTCTGCCCAGCGGGCAAGGATGTCTTCCTAGTCTGTCAGGAGGGTGGTCTGGTCCAAGGCTCGGACAGGGGTTGATCCTGTAACTCTCAGCCCATACACAGCTCGGAGACCATCATGGAAGGTCTTCATGTCGTGAGCATCAGCAGCGGACTGAAGCTCTTTGGACTTTCTCTTCTGTACCAGTTGCTTGGTTTGCAAGTACTCGTTCTTCTTCCTCTGGCAGTCTTCATCGAAAATGTGATCCTGATGCCGTGTATGTAGTGTGTTCAGGAGCTTGGAGATTCCAGAGTCATTCTTGTCAAACCAGTCTTTGTGGCTCCTCTGTACAAAGCCGAGTGTGCCAGCTGCTGCTGTGTACACAGCATTTCTAAAGGTGCTCCATACCTCTTCTACATCAGCCAATGCAGAAATTTCTTGGAGAGCTGCTTGGATTTGCTGCTGCAGCACGTTCTTGGTGATAGGGAGGTGGTGGATGTTCAGCTTCCTTGGGGTTTTCTGCCTGGCTGGTTGTAGCTTGCATGCAAGTCTGATGTTCATCTTGCTGCATGCCAGGCAATGGTCCGACTACTCCTCTCAGTCTCATGCAGCGTGTAATGGAAACATCATCTCTGTCCCTCTGCCAGTCTCATAGTCCAGCATGTGGCATTGCTTGAGATGGGGTGCGTCCATATGTTCTTGTACTTGTCCGCTTGTTGGAAGAGGGTATTGGTGATGGTCAGTCCATGCTGCATGCAGAGCGAGAGCAAAAACAGTCCATTGGAGTTGCACTTGCCAGTGCCATGCTGTCCTAGGTCTTTTGGCCACGAGGAGAAGTCCACACCAACACGGGCACTGATATCCCCAAGGATGATCAGCCTGTCCTTTCTGTCTACCGCTAAAATGGTGTGGCTGAGCTCCTCATAGTAAGCTTCTTTGATGTCATCAGGGTTGGTCATCGTCGGGGCATAGCAGCTGATGACTGTGGAGAAGTGATCCTTGGACAGCTTCAGACGCAGGGTCATCAGCCTGTCATTTATCCCATGTGGTAGGCTATCAAGCTGACGTGCAAGTTTGGTTCGTATGGCAAAGTCCACGCCTGAGGTTCTTGGGGTGCCTTCTGGCTTCCCAGTGCAGTAGAAGGTGTAGCCCCCTCCACCTTCCTCCAGCTGGATTTCACTGGCAAACCTGGTTTCGCTCAGGGCTGCTATGTCCACCTGGTAGCGATCAAGCATTCTTGCAATGAGCACTGTGCACCTATCTGGTCTGTCGTCTCTGTCTAAAAGGGTGTGAACATTCCAGGCACCCAGATTCAGGGCATGACTCCTGGTTCTTTTCTTTTGTTGTTTTTGACCGCTAGTGTTGGATGTCCAAGTAGGTGCGGTTTCCTACTAGGTACTAGGCGAGGCAGGCTTTGTTTAGGGATCCTTTTATCTCCCCTTTGCCATGTGGGGAGAGCAGTGCTGTCCCTAAAAAGGGCTGCTCTGACACTGTGGGAGGAGACGGGTGCCGCATCTGCCCCAGTCTACGGCGGACGATCATCACCCCACAGCCGCCTGTGTGCAGAGGCGTGACTTAGAACTGCTGCAGCAGCATCCTCTGCCTGTTCCCGTTAGCACTTCTCCATCGCCGCAGGGCTTGGGAAAACTGGGTGTTGAAGGGCTAGCTCGTCGTTCCGACATGGCCTGGTTGCCTGATCAGCACAGGTGACTTTTTTTTTAGTGGAGTTGTGCAGAGGATAAGAGCTCCCCCTGCCCTTTGGTCATCCTCTTCCGCCTTCACAGCCGTTGGGAAAGGTTTCCTCCTCCGCCTGGTCCATTGTTGGGAGACTTCACATGCAGCAGGTAGTACTGGGTTACATGGTACCAATAGCAAGGGCCATGCCCCTGACCTGACATACATGATATACAGAATTGTATGCCTAGATTACTTTGTATATGCAACACTTGTAGAAGTGTGTGTGTGTGTGTGTGTGTGTGTGTGTGTGTGTGTTGTCATTTTGTTTTGTATGAGAAAGAGAGAATGAAGGGGGTGTAGCATACCCTGAACCAGTTTCAGTGTGTGTGTGTGTGTGTGTACGTGTGTGTGTGTGTGTGTGTGTGTGTGTGTGTGTGTGTGTGTGTGTGTTGGGGATTGGGGGGTGGGGTGGGGGGTAGGTGTGTGTGTGTTTGCATTTCAGCTTCTGAAGACAATCAGAAATGGTACCATTTCATAACTTTTTATACGTAAAAAACAACAACAATAAAACCAACAAACTTAGTCTTTTATGCAATGTGTTTCAGGTATGCAGCACGGTGATGATCATGATGTTCATCCTGGACCATCTGGAGTTGACAACTTGCCACAAACCTGCAGCTGAAGACCAGCAGCAGCATGACCAAAGAGCAGTAAATGAGCCTCCAGCAATTCTGGATTACAACAAAAACATGGGTGCCATGGACCATCATGACCAACAGCTGCAGCACTACGATGTGACAAGGAAAACCCCGAAGTGGTACAAATAGCTGTGTGTGCATTTTCTACAAATTGCCATGCTGAATGCACACATCCTCTACAACAAAGCAAGCAACAGAAGTACATTCCTGGACTTCCAGGATGTAATAAATGCCATGATTTTTGGTGACCAAGACCCAGACACTGCTAAAGATGGCCACGTTGTTCGTCTGTGTGGACGACACTTCATTGATATCATCCCACCTACCCCACAGAAGGCCCGGCTACAAAGGAAGTGCAGAGTCTGCTGAAAGAAAGGGCAAAGAAAGGATGTGAGGTTCTACTGCCCAGACTGCCCCAGCAAACAAGCACTCTGTCTTGAAGACTGTTTCCACAAGTACCACACACAGTGTGTTTACTTGCGATAAATGCTGGGTGAGTACACCATTTTCATTCTTCGTGTGGACTGTGTTGGAGTCTTATGGACCTGGACACTATTGCTCAGCCTTGACAGTGTGTGTGGTTGATTACAACAGTCACAAGAAAGACTGGTTGATAACCTGGTTGATGTAGCATGATGGAATGACAGTCCCAGTCTTTTTTATTGCATTTTATGGAATTTTTGTGTCAGATTGACTCATTATTTGAACACGTGAGTATTAAAACCAAAACCTTGGTTCATTTTCCTTTCATTTGGTATACTTTTATGCACTTATCTTCAGTACTTTTTGAAATATAAGGAAATTAAAATCATTAGCGTGTTTTTCTTGTTTTTCTGAAATTTTTCTCAGCATACGCTGTCGCAAAACGTACTAGCAGCGAAGGGGTTTTAATCTCTTTTCATTTTCCTTGTTTGAATTAGTTTCTATATGTTCTGAAGTTTATTCATTAATGCTAATAATGTTAGATTAAATATATAACATTAATTTCAGCTTTGTACATCTACATCACAGCTTTCATTCTTTACACAGGACTTTACAAAATGCTTCACTTCTAGTTCTATATAGTTTATTAGAAAATAAAAAAAGAATACACTTATATATATATATATATATATATATATATATATATATATATATATATATAATTATTTCTTTCATAATATAATCAAATAAAGCAGTTTACCGATAATAAAAGTATGAAACAGTGATTACTAATGCTGTATCACTATGTGTATCAGTGTGCACATCAGTGTGCATGTGCATGACATGCTGCAATGCATTAAGCTACTTTATACATAGTGGAATGTCAAGCTCATGCACACTGATATCATTTATGTAAATGTCTGTGCAAAACTTTACAATTCTATACATGTACATCTGCACAAAGTTTGTAAAATGAAAAATAAGTTTGCAAACGTCATGGTAAATGTATACAGTGAATCACAGTACATTTTATCTAACAGTTGACCACAAAATCACTCACTCATAGACAGGAGGTCACCAGCAGACAATTCTTTAGTTGACGGTGTAGTTAGTGTGGTAGTGTTGCCTCTCCTTCTGATGACATGATTTGCCAGCAGTGATCTCAGAATTATTCATTGGTGTACAGGCAGGCATGTAAAGTACCATCAGGCTGAAAAAAAAATAGTTGAACTATTAGTAATACTATTAGTATTTACTGTTGACACAACTCTATCTTTATTTACCTCAAAACAACACACACACACACAGACACAGAAACTGACACAGAAACAGATCCACACACACACCCCCCCCAACCTGACACACACACACATATAAAACATCCATTGAAGCAAATTCTGTGAAGCTGAAAACTGTTCATAATGTCATGCCCTTGTTCCTCCCTGTGCTCAGTAACATGTGACGGTTAAACCGTGAAGGGACCATGTGTGTGTGTGTGTGTGTGTGTGTGTGTGTGTGTGTGTGTGTGTGTGTGCGTGTGTGTGTGTGTGTGTGTGTGTGGGTGTGTGTGTGTGTGATTTTCATTTGATTTACACTCTGTTAATTTCCTCAGATTCACTTTATTCTTTTAATTATTTTTGTTCCACATGTCAAACTGAATTTCTGTACCAATGCGCAGACAATAAACCAGCCTTGAGTCAATCATTGTTAAACTGATTGTTATCAGCTTATCATACCATCATCACATTTTAATAAATGTCAATGTGGGTAAAATCTGAATGCTTACCTTCAGACACTTCAGTTATATCCAGTCCCCCAGAGTCACTTTGTTTGCATTTTCCTTGAGTGAACTGTGAGAAACACACTTCTCTCACTTTACACGACCAACATGGACTTGCCGATGACTCTGTCGTGATTCATGCATGCTGGGTATTTACGTGTCTCCATAACCCACCAAACACTGACATAGGTTACAGGATCTTTAACGTGCGTATTTGATGTTCTGCGTGCGTATATACACATTAAGGGGGTTCAGGCACTAGCAGGTCTGCATATGTTGACATGGGAGATCGGAAAAATCTCCACTCTTTACCCACCAGGCGCCGTTACCGTGATTCGAACTCGGGACATTCAGATTGAAAGTCCAACTCTTTGGCCACTCGGCTATTCCGCCATTTTCACTCGTTTCCATGTCAGTCACACCACTGATGGCACCTGGCGCATGTTGATTTCGGCAATTACAGGCGAAGGCTTCCAACATTTTTGTATCTAGTGCAAATGTTGATTCGTCATCTACAACAAAATTAATATTATTCTTGCTGAAAGCTGGACGACAATCCTGCGTCGTCTGCTTTCGAAATCAGCGTTGCCTTCGTATTCACTGAGATCGATTTCATGACCATCAGCCTAGTTGGAATGGTCAGTTCCATCAGTGAAGTACTGGATTAATCACCTTCACCTTCACCTATCCCGTAATCTTGTGGACCGTCGGGGCGCCACAGGTGATCTGGCAAAAAGCATCCTCCAATCCTCTCGGTTTTCTGACCTCCTAATTGTATCGCTCAACCTCAAGCCCGTCCATTCTGGGATGTTGTCCTCCCATCTCTTCCGCTGTCTGCCTCTCCTTCTCCCCCCTTGCACTGTACCCTGCAGGAATGTCTTGGCAAGCCCTGATGATCTCATGACATGGCCATACCATTTGAGCTTGTGTCTCTTGACCAAGGTCAACAGGTCTTCATAGGGCCCAGTGACTTGCCTGATTCTGTTTCGAACTTCTTCGTTCGTGATATGATCTTTGTAGGAGATGCACATGAGTCTTCGAAAGCATCTCATCTCAGTGGACTGTATTCTCTTTTCTATTTCAGCTGTTAAGGTCCACGATTCACATGCATACAAGAGTATTGATGTCACCAGGGTACGCATCAGTCTGATCTTTGAGCCGAGTGCAATGTTCCGGTCGTTCCAGATGTACCTCAGTTTTGTGAGCGCTGCTGTCGCCTGTGCAATCCTGGAGAGTACTTCGGGTTTGGATCCCTCATCTGTCACAATTGCTCCCAGGTATTTAAAGCTGTGGACAGTTTCTAGCTTTTGGCCATCCACTCTTATGTCAGTGCTGATGCCATTGGTGTTGTTGGTCATCAGTTTGGTCTTCTCTGCACTGATCTGCATGCCATAGGCTCTAGAGGTTTTATCAAGGTGGTCCACTAAGCTAGCTAGCTCCTCTTCTTTTCCTGCTAGGCCATCAATATCGTCGGCGAAACGTAAGTTGGTGACTGCTCTGCCTCCGATGTTGACTGTTCCTTTGTGGTCTTCAAGTGCATCAGTCATGATTCTTTCCAGGAAGATGTTGAAGAGAGTTGGTGAGAGCAAACAGCCTTGCCTCACTCCGACTGTGGTTCTGAACCAGTCCCCTATGTTACTGTTGAAGTAGACTGCGCTGGTGGCTTTGTTGTAGACGTTCTGTATCACTGGGGTCAGGTTGACATTGATGTTATACAACCTCATGGTGGCCCACCAAGCTGCATGCCATACTCGGTCAAACGCCTTCTTGAAATCCACGAAGACGTGGTAGAGGTCTTGTGGATGTTGGAGGTACCTCTCGCACAGTATCCTGAGGTTGAAGATTTGCTCTGGTCTGAAACCTGCTTGTTCCTCTGCGATGATCTTCTCCGCTTGTGGCTTCAATCTATTTAAAGCAGGATCTTTAGCATGACTTTGCTGGGATGGCTTATTAGGCTGATCGTGCGGTAATTGTAGATTGCCTTTCTTGGGGAGAGTGATGATCAGTGACTGGGTCCACGGTGTTGGCCACTCCCCTGTCTGCCAGATCTTGTTGCAGATGGTTGTGAGGGCTGTGATCATTGCTTCTCCCCCTGCTTGGACCAGCTCTGCTGGGATATTATCCACTCCTACTGACTCCCCCTTTTTCAGCGATTTTACAGCTGCTTCCACTTCTTCTCGAAGGATGGGGTGGTTGTCGTTGTTGGTTGCTGGAGGGACGTTCAGTACCTCTGGGTCTCCCGTGGCTCTGTGACCGTACAGCTCGGAGCAATATTCAGTCCACCTCTTCAAAATGTCCTGTTCTTCAGTGAGACATTTTCCGGTTTTGTCCTGGATGGTGGTGGTTCGCTCTTGCTTTGTGCTGGTCAGTTTTTTCACAAGTTGGTATGCCTTCTTGCTGTTGTTTTGTTTCAGGTTTTCTTCAATTTCCTGGCATTGCTCTTTAATCCAGTTTTCTTTTGCCTTTATCATGCTTTCCTGGATTTGTTGGTTGACTGCTCTGTACTTCTTCGCTCCTTCTGTCTCGCCTTTTTTTGTTTTTCAGCTCTCTCCGCTTGTCACACAGATCCAGGATGTCAGATGTGATCCAGGGCTTCTTGGCTGAGCGGTGTTTTCCCAGGATCTCCTTGGCTGTTTCCGTCACAGCTGTGTTGAATGTGTCGATCAACACGCCCATGTCCATGTCTGAGCCGTCTGCATCAACGACAGTGAACGGGGCGAACTTTCCACCTGTCATTGCTTGGAAGGCTTCTGCTATCTGTGGGTCCTTCAGCTTTTCAAGGCCAAACTTGATCCTTGTGTGGCCTTGCTTTCTGATCTTCTTCAGATTTAGCCTAAAGGTCATCATCACAAGGTCATGGTTGCTCCCAATATCGGCCCCTGGAAAACTCCGTGTTTTGGCGATGTTCACACTCGGCTGGAAGCGTCGTTTAACCATGATATATTCTATCTGGTTGTGGTGTTCACCTCCTGGGCTGTGCCATGTCCATCTCCTGGATGCCTTGTGTGGACCAAACGTGTTCATCAGTTTGAGGTCATTGTAACTGGCGAGCTCCAGGAGCCTCAGTCCTCTTTCGTTGGACTCTTTATTGCAGTGGCGCCCGCATGTTTCTTTCCAGTCCTTGCAAGCATTCTCTCCCACTTTGGCGAAGGACCTCCTCAATGCAGGTCACTGGCCAGGGCGGAAGAGTCCCCAGATGAACTCAACGACCACGTGTTCGTGACCAAGGTGAGCCACTGAGTTGGAGGATATCGGCTGTGGTCAGGCATGGAGAGGGATGGGCGCCGCCATGCTTCATTTGCCCTAGACACGCCACATGAAGAGGACAACCACACCTCAACTCGTACCGGATCGGTCGTCGCCCGGGTCACCAAGGGCTGCGCCTTCTGCCACACACCAGGGTAGAGGTGGAAAGTATGCGACTGGTGTGCCAAACAACAAGATCCGTGCCAGAAACAACATCACCATTGGCACATGGAATGTGAGAACACTAAGAGCACCTGGCAGGATAGAAGAACTAACGCATGAAATCGACAGGTACCGTTGGCACATTCTGGGACTCTGTGAAGTATGATGGAAGAACTTCAGAGAAACAAATACCCACGAAGGCCACAAACTCTACTTCAGTGGCAGAGAGGACAAACATGAACAAGGTGTCGGATTTCTTGTTCACAGGGACACCGTGAACACCGTCATGGGTTGTCAGCCGATTTCCAGCCGGCTGATGACCATTCGTCTCAGGGCATCCCCTTTCAACATCACAGTAATACAAGCATATGCCCCAACGACAGACTACGACGACGAAGAGACAGAAGACTTCTACGGCCAACTTCAAGAAATCCTACATCAGACACCAAAGAAAGACATTGTTGTACAAGGAGACTGGAACGCCAAAGTGGGAGAGAATGCTTGCAAGGACTGGAAAGAAACGTGGAACTGGATTAACAGAAACTCACAAATGTCGTCTTCTTCAATTAATGGCAAAATGTTTGCAACACAAGTGTATCTTGTCAGGAAATTGCTAAGTCTCTGTTGAAATGCGTGCTTCCGTTCACTGCGACCATGTTTATTTTAGCCAGTGTGCAGAATGGCTGGTTTCGTCACGGGGTCTCTCTCGGCCAATGACAAAGGGGATTTTCCTTCACAGTAACGCATTGTTTGCGTAGTGATAGCGACGATTGGCTCGTAGTTTAAATTTTAACCAATAAGAAGGACATGACCTTTAAAACGATGCATGATTTGACCGGTCGATTCCAAGAGATTATGGAAGGCAAGCTTGTCAAAGTTGACCGATTTTGAAGTCATAGGCGATCAGAATGATGGGTTAGGTATTTCAAGCACACTTTTAAGGCCAAAGAAAACACAATTATGCCTAGATACTTCTATATGAGATAAAAGAAAGCCTAAAGTTTACCATGAAGTCAAAATCTGAAAATCGACAACCTGACCCCCACCCACCTAAAATCGCTGCGAGCGGCAAAGTTGGTCAGGTGCAAAGCAACTCATTCCGTGATGGAGGGTCACAATAATTTATTTGATGAAGCCAAGAAACCTTTCAACATCTCTGGAGCAGGATTGAACTTGCCGGTCTACCACTATTTGCTTACCTCTGTCTGACAAGACCATCCGTAGAAGATCCACTTCTAATTGAAATAGGACACATTTATTGGGCTAGAGTTTCATGTTAGACTGCAGGAACCTGCCCAGTGTATCCCTCAGGTTTTCAACATGATCCTGGAAACTTTTGGCTTGCAATAGAATGTCATCGTGAAAGGCATAGACTCTCATCCAAGTCATACCTCACAAGATTAGATTGACCACTATTGGAGAGGTAACGGGCACAGTCATCAGTCCAGATCCTATTCCGGTATGTTTGAAAAGGCTGTACTGCACCAGGAAGGTTGTTTTCATCCTGTCAGATTCCCTAACCATAACCTGCCCGACAGACTATCATGACAGTTTTTGACTCGGGGAAGAGATAATGTCCTTTCTAACTTCATTGAGTGCATGGTGAGTGATACAGGGTCACGTGGATCAATACGTCCCTGATCGATAGTGGAGCTGATGACTGCCTAGAAACTGGTTCATGTACGATGCCTGCCTAGAAACTGGTTCATGTACGATGCCTGCATCAACAATCTTTTTCAGATGTGCTTCTTCCTCCCCTGCTGATGGTGCAGGGGTAAAGCTCACTCTGTATCAAATGGCTTTTGCATTTTCTCAATGAGCAGTTTATATATAAACACACATGACCTCCCAGAGAAAATCCACGTGCACTGCCTCAGCACCATCATGCGATAAAATGGAGTGGTAACACCACCAATGTTCAGGACCTCAAGACAGCCAAAGTCACCAGCATCGAGGCCACGCTGCTGGAGACCCAACTTGCATCGGGCAGGACACGTCTCCAGAGTAAAAGACCGCCAGCCACCCTGTATCGTTGTGAACGATAAACTGTCGTCTGGTCACCATAGTTTCAGTTCCAGTTTCGGTTTCTCAAGAAGGCGTTATTATGTTCGAACAAATCCATAGACGCTAACCACATCTGCTAAGAAGATGCCTGACCAGCAGCATAACTCAACGCGCTTCGTCAGGCCTTGAGTGCATGCATATATATGTGTGTACCTATCAGAGAGGATTTCTTCTACAAAATTTTGCCAGAGGACAACATTCCCACTGCCATGGGTTTTTTTCAGTGTGCCAAGTACATATCACACACGGAACCTCGGTTTATCATCTCATCCGAATGGACAGACACTCAGTTTAATTTTCCAGTCAAACGTGGCAGAGAGGGCGAGAGCGGGATTCGAACCTAGACCCTGGCTGACTCTGTATTGGCAGATTGGCATGTTAACCATTCTGCCACTTTTCTCCATGGTCACCATAGCGAAAGAGCACCTCAGAAGCGGTACAAAGGCACGCTGAAGAAGACTAACAAATTGTGACACCAGCCCCTGCCAATGGTCTACCCAGGCCACTAACTGAAGTGCCTGACGCCACAATATCCACCAAGTTGCCAGCGCATTAGAAGCAAGCTGTTGTAGCACCCTGGAGAAGAAGAAGACAAAGCGGAAAAACAGGGGACAACAGAACCAAAGGTAATAATGATAATAGATAATAATAATAATAATAATAATAATAATAATAATAATAATTCATAACTTTTCTATGGGGCGATATCCAGTAATTATGCTGCTGAAAGCGCCTCACATCATCGAGCCAGATATAAAAATATCAAATAAATAATGCTTAGAGTAAAAAAGAAATACATTCCTTAAAAACACACATACATGTGCGCGCACAGTCACACTCGCGCGCGCGCGCACACACACACACACATGCACACGCGCGCGCGCCCAGGCACATTAAATATATCAACTGCACTAAAACAGGATCACGTGAGTATAAATATCTCTAGCATGAAACTCCATGTGGTGAACAGACTTCGGACTATCCACCGCGCTGAGTACAGAAATATTTGCGAATAAGGTGCGTTTTCAGATCTGACTTGAAGGTCTGGAGATCAGGAGCATTTCTGAGGGACGATGGCAAAGAAATCCAAATTTGGGATACTTCAAGAGCCCTAAAAGATCTATTCCCTGCACATTTTAAATTAGTTCTTGGGACTTTAAGTAACAGTTCAGAACTGGATCTTAGCGTTCTACATGGTTCGTACGTTTCCAGCACAGAGGAGAGATATGGGGGAAGAGATACATCAAAATGTCGAAAGGCAAGTGTCGCTAGTTTATAGTGAATGCGGGACTCTGTAGGAAGCCAGTGTAACTGATGCAGAAGAGGTGTGACATGATCAGATTTCTTTTTTGCTAGGACAAGTCGTGCAGCGTTGTTCTATACTTTCTGTAGTCTAATAAGAGAGGAAGACTACAGAAAGTACAGAACAATGCTGCACGACTTGTCCTAGCAAAAAAGAAATAATAATAATATAACAATAATAATAAAGCCAAACTCCCAGATGGGGCTCACCACGTTTTAAAACAAAATATACAAATTTAAGACTAACTGACGTGAAATATGTACAAAATCAACACAGTCTCACATGACATTGGCTGGAACATACAATATGTAAAACCATGAGACACAAAGATATGTAAATCAACACAGCTGCAGCGGAAGAATCTGCCAATTTCGAGTTGGACCCATCAGACATCTGCATGCGTATGATCCAAGAAGCCTAAACTGATACTACCTTCACACACATCCTCGATCCGAAGTCATTGCTGAGAAGATGAACAGAGTTCTTGATTTTCATCATATGACCTATGTTGATTTTTTTCTTTTCTTTTTAAAGCAAAAACATCATTGTGGTTACAGATGAATTCATTATACAACATTACCGTTTGGTGTCATGTGAAACGTTTGCTTCAGATGACTTCTTTAATGTTTGTTTACTAATTTAAAATATTTTAGTGGAATATATACAAGGCACGATTAAAGTCTGTCATGACACCAAGTTTGTTGTCATAATGTGCTTATTGTAATGGGAAGATTTCCTGTATGGTGTGGCTGTGTTACTTCATTCTTTTGAACTCGATTTGTTGAGAAAGGCTCGTGATTCACGTGTTTTTACACGCTGAGGTGAACATGTGTTCACGAGTTGTGTTGTGAAATGCACCAAATTCATGCCACTCCCCTCTCGCGCTCAGCTGAACTGGTCACCGGAGTGACCCGGGTTAAAATAATAGACCTTGGGGTCTGAGAGTGTCATGGGACAGACACTGTTGCTATTCTGAGAGAGAATATCAGTCCTATTTAGACTGTGGGGCTTTAAGGAAGTTGATTTGAAGTAGTGGTGAGTTCAGTAATTTCAAGTTGTGTGAGTACTATTTTTACTATTTGATTTAACTACTATTTTTACTATTTGATTTAACTAAAGTTAGGTTCTGAGGATGTTTCAGGATCCTCAGTACCTGTTATCGGACGAAGGTGTTTGACTGAAGTATCGCCCACCGAAAGATGTTTGGAAACATCAAGTCATGAAAGAACACAGTCGTGAAAAGAAAGAAATGGAAATAATATTATGATTTACAACTGTAATTCTGAGGTTGTTGGACATCTGATTTTCAACTCTTCCCCAAGGGTTGGATATTCTATGATGGCAGTTGTCTACAGATCCAGGTAGTATACTTTTATAAAGATCTAAAAAAAATGTATTCAGTGAGAAAACCTGTCACCAGACTCCCACCTGATTTCAGCATTTTTGCCAATATATCGTCAGGTCTACAGGACATACCTGTTTAATATTAAGCATGTGTGTTTGCATGACATGAATACCTTCAAAACTGGCATAAAAAACAATTTGAAGCGTTCACACCAGTCATTCACAGTAATTTCTGTATTATTCACTGCAATGTTATATCTGTTGTGCTTATCCACACACATGCTTAAATCAGAAGCATATTTGATTTCAGTTTAATTGTTCGTCAGTGTAAAGATTTAAACTGATAATAAGCTTTCGTCATTTTTGTCTTTCCATCACACATAATGCTACAGATTACAATTCTGTTTGTGACTGCTCAAATTACAATTCTGTTTCTGACAGCAGTCACAAACATAATTGTAAACTAAAAACACGCTTTTATAGTGTTTGGATGAGAATAGATCAGGCATTTAGAAATTACAAGGCCGATTTTCATTGTTGGCAGTTAACGAAAATCACTCCACATCCAGTGTGCTTGACGGCTTTGGCTGAGTTGAAAACTGTGTTTCTGACACACCCCATTTAATCAAATGTCTCTTTCGTCGGATCAGTAAACTACAAGTATTATATTCTGACAGAAATTTCACATTTCATTTTTAGATCTATTCCATTTGTGGTTTCCTACATTAAAATGTTTAATGCAGTTTGTAATTTTCAGCGATGATCTCACTAAAACTGACCCTTTTCAGGTGACTTAAATTAAGATTCTAATTCATCTTAAATAATCAACACTCCATTTTATACTCATTAGAAATGAGGCGTGGCGATCTTTGTTTTTCGACCAATCCGACGTAAATTGGTTCAGGAATTATTTAGAAATCTATCACTGAACATCCGGAAACAAACACAGATTATTCAAATATTAAGCCCGATAGGCCCGGTTTGCTTCGCAGCACACGCGAGCGTCTTTTCAGTTCACGTAACCTCCATAAACAGATGAAGTAGGTGATCACTGGTCAGCTTTCACCTGAGCTAGTTTACTGGGATAGCCAGCTAGCTGACCACTGACTGTGTGTCACCCACAGTGTTTGTCTTCCGAACGGACAGTGTCTTGCTTTGTATCACTGAATTTTCTTCTCTTCTTCTCTCCTTCTTTACTAATCTTGTAAAAAAACAAAAACAACAACAACAAAACAACAAAACAATAGAAAAACCCTTTTGTGACTGGCCTGTGACAGGGCCTGCCTTGTTCCTGGGCCAGTGCATGGATCTTTTCTTTCCTTTGATACAGTAAATCATCAGTAATTCTTTTGTACAGTCTCCTTTATAATATACCACTCGGTTTATAACAACGCCTACATATATAACGTTTTACGCATATGACTGCTGAAGGTAGGCAGCCATGCTCCATTTTGAGGGGTGTGCCTCCTGCGTATCTTCTTGTTTCTATAACCCACCAGATGCTGACATAGATTACAGGATCTTTAACGTGCGTATTTGATACTTTTCGTGCATTCAAACACAGAGGATGTTCAGGCACTAGCATGTCTGCACATATGTTGACCTGGGGGATCGGAATAATTTCCACACTTAACCTACCAGGTGCGACGGTGATTGAACTCAGGAAACTCGGGTGAGAATCCTGCACTATACCCATTTGACCACCGCACCCATCACAAAGTAACTCCTGTCTGCAGAATTCATTTGATATAGTAATCTATAAATAATGTGATAATGTATTGTGGTACCACCAGTTTTATTTTGGTCATATAATTATGTTTGTCCCTCATCAAAACTATAGTTCCTAATTGTATTGATGGAGTGAGGACAACAGCTGGGTTCCAAACCCATTCACACAAAGAACCTGCACGGACCTCACAAAATACAGTCACTTTCCACAAGTCGTCATGATTCCCAACACTCCCCTTCCATTTTACTAGCCAGTTCATGTATTTAAGTCCCCATATATATGTGTTTTATTTTTTTCTCACGAATAGATGAACAAGGGATTTTTTTAAATTATCTAAATCCTTCGCCCTGATCAGTTTGTATGTAAACAGACGAATCATGAAGAGTGATGTACAGAAACAAATACAGCATGTTTTTGTCCAGATTAATCAAGTCGATATCCAAAGCAATGGTATCATCACAAAATTCTAATTTGGGAAAAAAAGTAGTGTGCAAAACATCTTTTTGATGAATACTACTACATCACCACTGTCTGCCTTGTTCACTCAGTTTCTTACCTGTCGCTGTGAAAATCAATCTTTCAGAGCATTAGCTGTTATCTAATTCATTATGGACTAGATATTACCATAATATCCAGTACATTTGTTTAATTGATATGATACTTAAGCATATATATTTTTACTGTGATTTGGTGAAGCATTACCTGCACGAAAGTGTGTCATCACAAATCACTGGGAACGTGGACGTTTTTGACTTTTACATTCATTATCAATTGTTTTTTCTGTTCATGTAATGACTCCTGTTTTGCGGAGTCCTTGAAGTTATAGTCTTTATTCGAACTTTAATATTTGATAAGTCTCCCCCTACCCAGTTTCATCCCAACTCACCACTCAACCCCCTCTCTTCTGCCCTTTAAATGACGATATTTAAATGTGAAAACTGATACAATGTGTACAATCACCAGTGTGTTTGAAGGGACATTAAACATAATTCCTCAGCATTTGTTGTGTACCATTCACAGGCAAATGTCTCTGTGAAAGAGATTATATCGTAATCTTTTATGCAATCACTACCTACTTTGGATGCCATGTCACCAATATTAAAATGGGTGAGTGAGTGAGTGAGTGCATGAATTGAGTGGGAGGTGACGGGGGTATCGATAATTATTGCATGACAGGTCTGTGTATAATTTTATGTACGATTGAATAATCTTTCTCGTTCGCAGTTCGCTGTACAAAATAATGCCCTTCAATCAGTGTTCTGTACTATAAAATGACCTTTACATATTTTGTCAGTAAGAACATAATATCATACTTAAACACATCGTATGGTAGTTGGCTGGCAGTAAAAATTCCTTAAAGATCTCCTATTACTGAAATGCTTTCAGTGGTTCCAAATTCGTCGGACATTCGATTTTCAATACTTCGCCAAATACTGGATATTGTATCAAAATGAAAAAAATGATCTGCATAATCTGCGCCACAAATCATTCACAATTTGAGCTGCTTCATAATCCTATTTAAATCAGGAGGATAGCTGGATACATATAATGGAATATGTTTCACTGAGGCATTTGCAGTCTAGTACGTGAAGAGAGAAAATTAATGTCAGATAAAGTGTCAAACCAGTCGGGCTGCACAAGTGAAGACGAACCACAGCACAGAACACACTGATAATCAAGCACGTGCCAATCGAAAAATGTCAGCCCTTCACGACTTGATCAAGTTTTATTTGTGACGCCGATACTTCCACTTACAACACAACTGTTGTGTAGGAGAGAAAAAAAAGAAGAAAAAAAGGACATTTGCGTCATTTCCACGGGACTGACTCTGCTCATTGTTCTGTGTTCATCGTTCATTGTTTACACACACAACACCAAAACAATTACACACGCTGAAACAAAGACACAGACACACACACACACACGCACGCACACACGCACACACACACACACACACACACACACACATATATATATAATACAAATATGCATAATACACTATAACAAACATACATGTACACACACATGCACAATTATGGTCGCTCTGTCCGTCTGCCTGTCCACCCCCCTCTCTCTCAGTAACACACTTACACACACACACACACATGCACGCACGCACAAACACACATACACGCAAGAACGCACGCAAAACACACACACACAAACACACATAGAAACATGCATGCACACAGACATGGATACACACACACACACACACGCGCGCGCGCGCACACACGCACGCACGCACACATGCATGTACACACACACACACACACACACACCTAACCAGCTGGAGGAAGGGAGGTTATGTGGCTGAAATGAAAATAAGGGTTTGTGACTGCATGCATAATGATGCTTCTCGTTGAGGTCAAAAGAGGTTTAGGAATACGTTTGTGTTGTATCTGCCTGTTGAGATAAATCTTGCAGAGCACAGAATGCATTATCTGTCATGAAGGCGCACATCTCCAGAGTAAAACACCACCAACTACCCTGTGTCGATCTGAACGATCAACTGCCGTCTGGTCACCATAGTTTCAGTTCCAATTTCGGCTTCTCAAGGAGGCAACATTGCGTTCGGACAAATGCTTATCCGCTGACGACATCTGCTAAGCAGATGCCTGACCGGCAGCATAACCCCTGCGTTTCCCCAGGCCTTGAGTGCATGCATGTAGGGGATTACTTGTACAACATTTTGCGCGCACACAAAATTTAGCGCACTAACAGAACCAAAGATCGGACAGTACCCTGCAGCCACGGCGGAAGAATCTGCCAATGTCGAGTCGAACACATCAGACATCTGCGTGCGTGCGATCCAGAACTAAACTTGTAATACCTTCACACTCATCTTCGACCCTGAAGTCATCGCCAAAAACATGAACAGAGTTCTTGATCTTCTTCAAATGACCGAAGTTGATTTTTTTCTTTCTTTTATCAAAAACATCATAGTTGTGTAGTAGAGTGAAACTGAGAGACTATTGAAGAGAGAAATATAAAAGAAAAATAAGAAACTAGTAATGAAGAATAACATAAATTAAAATAGCTATTAAGAAATTATTACCGTATTTTATAATTGTGCATAGCTTCATATTGTTAGAATGCACAATTAAAGTTTTTACAAAATAGATGATGTATTTGGAATAGAGTTACTTCCCTTGATCTTTTCGAAGACAGTTCAGTGATGCTGTTTGGTGAGCCAGATGACAGTAGTGCAAGTTGCTCAGCTTGGAATATACACTGTTACTATGTAAAGCCTTTGAGCACACTGCTCAGGTGGGTGTTTCTTCCTAGTTTTTTAAGTATCTTTTTTTTCACATATGTACATGTTTAGTTATTTTTGGAAGTTTTATATTTTAGATTTGTACAAAGCTGAACAGACGCCATTGTTGAACATGTTATCATAACAACATTTCTTTCTTTCAGTTCTTAGTTAACTGGCTCAGTGTATGGTGCTGAATGAATTACTAGTAGTGTGACCTTCTGTTAGGATTATTGTACATTTAGTCAGATGGTCTGTCGACAACTAAACCATTAGAGGAATACTGTTGTTTTTCAAAAATAGCTTTTCCCAAGCATGAAGTGAGAGATTTTGCTGATGTGGTCTGGGTGTCCTTCCGCTTGTTTGCGATGGGAAACACCTCTTGGGTGTGGTGGTGGTGGTGTATGGGTGGGTTCAGGAATATGGTTGTTGGTTGGTTTTGTTTATGAAGACCATATAATCAGTGGTGGCCAGTTGCAAAGTCTTTCTTTTATGGTCTTAAATGACACCTTTGCTTTCAGTAATGTTTGGCATCAGGATTATTTTAGCCCTGTAGTTTCTTTTGGCTCTTAAAATTCACATTACTTGCTTCACTTGAAATTAAGTCCTGTTCATATCTCTCCACCACCTTATGGTACACATGGTGTCTACTCTACCAATAAGGTGGAACCATTGCAAACCGACGTGTTCCCACGTGTTTGGTGTTGGACTGGATAAAGGAACTCAGACCCAGGCAGACTGCATCCTCACATTGCACCCTGCTGTTACAGTTGTTACAGATGAATCATCATACAACATTACGTTTTGGTGATGTGTCAAACGTTTGCTTCAGCTGACTGCCTTGATGTTTCTTTGCAATGATAGACAGAGCAAAAAATATCTTGTGCCCCTCTGAGGGGGAAAAAGCAGTCTGCACTGGAAGGGCCTGTTTCATAATTGGAAAAAAAAATGTCTTGTGTTAAAAACCAGGGAATAATTACAAGCATGCCAAAACAAAGAACAAAGATAAACCATTTTCACTACTGATTGTAAGTTAGATCATCATGCATAACAAACCCAAGTCGTCTAAAAGCGATGTTTCGAAAACATGTTGACAGGAATCAGACTGGTTTTACGCAGAATGAATAAGACAAATGTATAATACGATAGTCTCTTTGAATTAATGTAATTTGCTAGTAGCACTATTGAAAATAGAATATGAAACACAACAACAACAAAAAAACAAACAAAAAAACAACAAAACACACACATCAAAAACACCGTTTGACTTTGTTAATTGGTACATCATGACAAAACACTAGTGGCTTTTAGATTTCATGAAAACACGTGTATTTGGATTGGAAAGTTTTAGATCGACATGGAATATTATGTCATATTCAGTGTGCAGGGCGACACTGTATTTCCATTTGCTCATGTTTGTAGTTTTTTGTTGAAATTTGGCAATGATTGTAAGAATGTCAGTGGCATCACTGTGTATAGTATAAGACACAAAATATTTTAATGGGACTGTGATATCGAGTTTCTTCTGACATGTTGTCATGGACGACCACGTGGTTGCAGTATTGTATATTTTTGTTCAGATTGGGGGTTCTAATCTGTATCGTCCCCTTTTCAGCAGGTGAAGTTGGCGGGTACAGTGTACCACTGGGATTTATTTTTGAGGCGGGTGTGTTGCCGTTGTTCGTGCTCAGGCTTTTTATCATGCATGTTTCTCTTTGTATTGGTCATAGGGTCATGATTGTGTAACAATGTTTTTGTGTGACACAATTTATGTGTGACGTTTTTCTTAAAAGTTTTGGTTTATGACGTATTTGTAGAATGACGTAGGTGTCTAACGGATCTTGGGGAGAGTGTCCTTGGAGAAGGTCGTAAGGTGAGCGGCGTTTGGCTGCTGCAGTTTGGTTGTTTTTTCGTTCTGTTTCCCTCTGTAGACGACCAAGTGTCCACCAGATGGGAATATCAGCATTCGGTGAATCTTCGTTTCTATGTTAGGCACCTTTGTTTTGTTTTTTCCACACAACTCGCTGTGCGCTGTGTATAGGTCAGTGGTTGCTTGCTTTTTTTTTTCTTTTTTTTTGTGGTCTGATCAGTTTTCCTGGATGCTGCTCTAACCAAGAGGCTCCGTCCAGCGTTCATCTTCGTGGCGTTGATCTTCAGCTGGTCTCCAGCTCAAGTTATTTTAGACCACCCACCTCATGGTACCCTCGACGGGTCCACCAACGTTTCTACTGACCCTTGGTTCAGAGGACCACTACTTCAGCCTGCCAGTGTCTTCAAGAGTTTCCCCTTATCGTGTTTGACAGTGAGATTTCCATGTTCAAAAGGGAAAGACAATCCAGTGCTTCAATATTTTTTTTTCTTCTCCTTCTGAGGACTCCTGGTCAGATTTCGCTCTTGATATTTGTGCTTCTGTAACCTATATTTCTTAATTTATCTTCTGTGGGTGTGTGTGGGTGTGTGCGTGTGTGATAATAATCTAAATTTGCTCAACTTCATATCTACATACACTCACACACTCGCATACATATATGATACTTACTTGTGGAGAGTGGGAAAGAAAGTGTTGGACTGGAATAATACTTAACTGTTTAATATTGGTTACCTGTGTTCAATACTGGTAGGAGTGAGGTAGAGATGAGGTGCTCCTCAGTAAACATGATGTGTTTATTTAATAATTGACCAGGTGGCCACACCCATCAGTGTCCTTTGTATACTTTGTTGAAGGAAATAAGGGGACTTCAGCTGTTGTTCCTTCTATATATTTATTTTCCGTTGTTGATTTTAAAAAATACATTCATAAATTACACAATTAAGTACATTAAATGCGTTGTAAAAAATCTATTTCCGTGTGGGCTTGTTGGTGTTGTGGCGTCTGTAGTGAGGCATTGGCGGGGAGAGTGCATGTCTGCTTTAGCACTCGTTTGACAAATGGTGGAGATGCGGGGTACATTTTTAGCTAGTTTGTGTTGGGATCTGTTTAGCTGGGTTAGGGCATAGGTTAGAGGGACAGGTGGGTAGGCTGTCTTGTGTTGTATAATGTGATTAACTGGTTCTGTATAAGAGCAGTCGTGAGGTATTTAACATGTTTAATCTAAGGTGATATTGCTCCATTGGCAAGTGTTTCAGGCAGCTGATGGTGGTCTACATACAAAAGGGTTCAAGGTATGCATGTTTAGACGCATTGTCAACAGATGGTAATCGTTGTTGCTGGCATTGAGTGCTCTATGTTTAACACGTCAGTGGCCTGACGTGTTGTTTCGGGATGTGTTGCTGATTCAGTTGATAATTGAAAGCATTAGTTTAGTTGGGTTTGACTCTTGAATCATGCCACGGCGTAAACAGCCTGTGAGGCATGGTATGCCAGGCACTCCTGTGAGGTCTCTAGAACACACTGAAGATTTTACACTTTGGGTCGGAGATGAGCTGGATAAATCAAAGGTGAGCGAGGAGGTGAAGGGTGAGGTAGCAACAGAACAGTCAGTGTATGGGAAGTATCCTGCTATTGCGACTAAATTAGGCTTAGCTGGAGAGGCCCTGTCCAGATTCTTAACTGATTCTGTGAAGGGAGATAGGGAGGAATTAGGCTCCAGTGCAAGGAAGAGGAAGAGCTTAGACTCAGAAAGGAGACGTTAGAGCTGAAGCGTCAAGAGAGGGCGGAGGATCTGGCATTCAAGAGGGAAGATCTTAAACTTCGGGGAAAGGAGGTTGAAGCAATTGAGAATTCCTCATTTAGATCCTCTGGGCGACAAGGTTGATGTTGATGCGTATCTGTCACATTTTGAGCGGGTGTCTACCCTCTGTCACTGGAGAGTCGTTGTGGCCAACCTGGCTTATCGCGCTCTATTGAGAGGTAAGGCCAGGGGGGCAGTGCTGCGTCTGGATCTTGAGGATCTTGCCAACTATGCAAAGGTAAAGGCAGCATTACTCCGGCATATTCAGCCTGCCAGTGTCTTCAAGAGTTTCCCCTTTTCATGTTTGAAAGTGAGATTTCCATGTTCAAAAGGGAAAGACAATTCAGTGCTTCAATATTTTTTTTCTTCTTCTCCTGATGACTCCTGTGTGTGTGGGTGTGTACGTGTGTGATGATAATCTAAACTTGCTCAACTTCATATCTACATACACTCACACACTGGCATACATACATACGTGATACTTACCTGTGGAGAGTGGGAAAGAAAGTGTTGGACTGGAATAATACTTAACTGTGTTTAATATTGGTTACCTGTGTTCAATACCGGTAGGAGTGGGGTTGAGATGAGGTGCCCCTGAGTAAACTTGACGTGTTTATTAATAATTGACCAGGTGGCCAGACCCATCAGTGTCCTTTGGATACCTTGTTGAAGGAAATAAGGGGACTTCTGTTGTTGTTCCTTCTAAATGTTTTTCGTTAAAAAAACAACAAAAAAACAACAACAAAAAAACAACCAACAACCCAAAACCATTCATACAAGTACATAATTAAGTACATTATATGCGTTGTAAAAAGCTATTTCTGTGTGGGCTTGTTGGTGTTGTGGCGTCTGCAGTGGGGCATTGGGGAGAAGGGTGCACGTCCGCTTTAGCACGCGTTTGACACAGGCAATATGAAATCAGTTGGAACTTATATTAATTTATTCGGCACTTCTGAACGAAAATCGAGTTTATACACGAACTGAAACAAGGAGAATGTGGCTGTAAAACAATTCAGCTGTTGCACGAATCGATTGTAGGTGGAATGGAACCCAGTGCAATACAAAATGTGATATCCGATTTACAAAGAGCGTAAACGACTGAACTCGTGTAAGCAACAAAGAAAGCGATTTTAACATATATTGAGATCTGGAGCTGTAGACAGTTAATTTATTCCATTTGGAAGAGTGGCAAAATTCACTCATATTGTAAAAGCTCTTTCTGACGACAATAATGTTCAGTCGCGGAGCCAGACTGAGTGAGCGTCCACCTCCAGAGCAGAGTATAAATACCACAGAATATAGAATTTGGAGCTTTTTTTAACATCATCATTATTGATGATGAAGGTGGAGGATGACGCGACGCTAGCCACTTCGCCAAGGCAACAGTCGTTTTTTTCCGAACAAATGGATACCATACTCGTATAAGACTATGTTCTTTTATGCCTTACTAATTTTTACAACCTAACTCCCGAAGCAACTTTCCCCATATGTTTAATGGTCGGTATAGTCACTTATTACAGAGACCATCAATTCAAATAGCGTAAAAGCTGACAATGAAACATGTTTAGCACTGTCGTGCAGTGCAATATCCTTGAGGCCAAGCTGATTATAACTGATACATTTGAAACGGTGTGTTTTAAGTGCAGCCTATAATGTAATGTAGCCAACTGAACTCATAAGTAATTGTAATACATGAACATAATATTTCTATATTTCACCATTCGCATTTGTGTGTGTGTGTGTGTGTGTGTGTGTGTGTGTGTTATTCTGTGTACGTTTACTTAACAACAACAAAAATGCACTGAGGCAGTTGAAGTGATTGCATACCCAGTTACGCCTCCATAAATGTGTCCTTACTTTCATAACTGTGACAAGAGGACTAGACAGGTACTGCTCCACTGTACAGCACAGTCGTTTCTCCGGCAGATTCAACGCAAAGGAAAAGGTCACAGGCACAGTCTATGTATTGTTCTAGGTGTTCATAACCGCACATTCTATTCTTTCGTTTTCTCCCTGAAACATCACGCACTCTGTTTTTTTTGCTGGTACCACAGTAATGTGACACAACACGGAAGATTTATATACCACTACTTTACTCCTTTCTGTCTAAAAACACTTATAGTGAATAGACGTTAAACTGAAGAAAACACACACACACTCACACACACACTCACACACAAGCTTTCTCTCTCTGTCTGCCTCTCTTTCTCTCTCTCAACACCTTGATGTGACTTATCGGATGATAAAATCGTGAATATGAATAGATGTGAATATGAATAGATATCTTTGTTCAAATAATCCATACATTGAATGCTAGTTAGACAATGTTTTGACAGGTAATATTGCAATAACAGAAAAGTTTATTCATATCTACGACGGTATGTACAATTATCATGAAATCAATCGCAAACCAATTCTGTCTTCTTTTAAGAGAAAACTGAAAACCTACCTGTTCAAAATGGCGTTTGGATGTTACAAAGCATAGTTCTTTGTCTCCTCCCACCCTCTACACTCCCCTTGTATCCCCCTCCACTAGAGTATTCCTGTGGTGTGTGCTTGTGGGTCGGTGTTTGCAGTGTGTGTGTTTAAGTGTGTGCGCGCACGCGCGCGTATTTTGTGCCTTTTTTTCTGTGATCATTCATATCTGCATTTGGTAATATTGTATTGGTGGATACAAATTTTGTTTTTTTTCCACTTCTATCTCCTTACGTGCTGTCACAGACGACCAAGTGGTTGCAGTATTTTGTTATATATTTTTTGTTCAGATGGGGGTTTGAATCTGTATCGTCCCCTTTTCGGCAGGCGAAGTTGGCAGGTGCAATGTACCTACTGGGATTTATTTTTGAGGCGGATGTGTTGCTGTTGTTTCTGCACAGGCTTTTTATCATGGTGTTTCTCTTTGTAGCTGGTCGTAGGGCCAGAGGCGTGCCATGGTTGTGTAACAATGTTTTGTGACACAATATTTGTGTTACGTTTTTCTTAGAGTTTTGGTGTATGACGTATTTGTAGGATGACGTAGGTGTTTAACGGATCTCGGGGAGAGTGTCCTTGGAGAAGGTAGTGAGGAGAGCGGCGTTTGGCTGCTGCAGTTGTTTATTTTTTGTTCTGTTTTCCCTCTGAAGACGACCAAGTGTCCGCCAGATGGGAATATCAGCATTCGGTGTATCTTTGTGTCCGTGTTAGCACCTTTAGTTGTTTTTTTCCACATAACACACTGTGCGTAGGCCAGTGGTTGCGTTTTTTTTCCCCTCTGGTCGAAGTTTTCCTGGACGCTGTTCAAACCAAGAGGCTCCTTCCAGTGTTCGCCTTCGTGGCGTTGTATCTTCTGCTGGTCTCCAGCTCACATTATTTTTAGACCACCCACCTCATGGTACTAGTGACGGATCCGCCAACGTTGCTACTGTGGCTCGGTTTGGAGGACTACTACTTCAGCCCGCCAGCGTCTTCAAGGATTTCACCTTTTCATGTTTGACAGTGATATTTCCTTGTTCAAAAGGGAAAGACAATTCAGTGCTTCAATTTTTTTTCTTCTTTTCTGTTCCTGAGGACTCCTGGTCAGATTTCACTCTTGACAATTGTGCTTCAGTAACCTTTATTATTTATTTATTTGTGTGAGTGTGATAATAATTGAAACTTGGTCAACTTCATATTCGCATACACTCACATACTCGCACTTATACATGATACTCACTTGTGGAGAGTGAGAGAGAAAGCGTTGGACTGAAATGATGCTTAACCAGTGTTTAATGTTGGTTATGTGCGTTTAAATGTTGGTAGGAGTGGGGTTGAGATGAGGGCCCCCCGAGTAAACCAAGTGTTTCTTTAGTAATTGACTGTGTGGCCATACCCATCAGTGTCCTTTGGATACTTTGTTGAAGGAAATAAGAGTACTTCTGTTTTGTTCCTTCTAAATATTTTTTATTATTATTTTCTTTTTTTTTCTTTTCAATACATTCATACAATTACATAATGAAGTACATTAAATGCGTTGTAAAAAAGCTATTTCTGTGTGGCCTTGTTGGTGTGGCGTCTGTAGCGGCGCATTGGGGATGGGTGGGGGCGGGTGCACGTCCGCTTTAGCACGCGTTTGACATGTGCTCATATTTTGTATACTGCACTATTGTATATGTACTGCTTCAAGTGAGGTGCTGAGCGCCCATTTATGGGGATATTGTACAATTAAGTACAATATTATGTTGATGATAATTATGACTATGATCAGTGTGATTTAGATGAGGATAGAGAAGACGAGAACAGAGGACAGGGCAAGAAAGACTATTTTCCAGATATAACAGAGAAAGACAGACTATGTTCCGGATGAGGACAGAGAGAAAATTAAATTCTAAGCGAGGAATAAACACAGGTCTGAGGTGTGTTTAAATGTGTTACATTTCACATGTCCATCCACGACATGTTCCAGCAGAAAGGAAACTTTGCTTTCCTGAGTTCAGTATATAATGGGCTGTATGTGAGCTGAAGC
>NC_134892.1:18667315-18714815 GCF_041734735.1 Babylonia areolata
CCATTTGCACAACAGGCTGCCGACCTGGGTAGAGCCGCTTGACAGCTGCCACTGGGCGCTCATCATTCAAATATTTTGTCACTCAATCAGTCACTCATACAGACAGGCAACATTTCACGTGTATGTCCGCTTTGTTTATTTACCCCGCCGTATAGGCAGGCATACTCCGTTTTCGGAGGTGTGCATGCTGGGTATGTTCTTGTTTTCATAATCCACCGAACGCTGACATATATTACAGGATCTTTAACGTGCATATTTGATCTTCTGCGTGTGTATATATACGAAGGGGGTTCAGGCACTTGCAGGTCTGCACAAATGTTGACCTGAGAGACTGGAAAAATCTCCACCCTTTACCCACCAGGCGCCGTCACCGAGATTCGTTCCCGGGAACCTCAGATTGAAAGTCCAACGCTTAAACCACTCTGCTCTTGCGCCCATCAAATAATGATGATGATGGTAATGATAATAACAATAATGTGTACTTCAGACACACTTTTGGTACAGGGGCTCAAAGCGCTAACAATCAGTAGTAATATGGGACCCAAAAAGATGTTTGAAAACCGAACAAGACAGGTGACTGTAATTAAGACTTACCAGCCAGGAAAGGAAGTGTCAACGACAAAGCACACAGAGACACGGAGACATCACAGAGACAAACGCACACACACACACACTCACAGAGACAGAGACACATACACACAAACACACAGACACAAACACAGACAGACACATCACACACACACACACACACACACACACATGCATGAAAGCTATTTGTGGTGGTGGTGGTGTGTGTCCATCGAGATCGATGATGACCATCGTTGTCATCCAGATGGGGGGAGGGTGGTGGTGGTGGTGGGGGATGCTCATGAGTCTATCTGTGAATGCGCAGATGGCTGAATAGTCCAATCTGCGCGCGAAATGTTCGCTGACAGTTGGGGCAGACAAAGAAAGGCATATCATTGTCAGGGAGTTTGTTTGCCCGTGACTTTCTGGCCTGCCTCTTCTGAACAGCTGCAGCACTGTTGGCCTCGCGTGAAAGCTATTTGTACAGACGACGTGAATACCAGTGCAACAAATCCAGACAGGTTCGCTTTCTGCACGTATCATGAAAGAGATGTACAGTCCTGGTGATGCTGGAACTATCGCACAAGGACACCCCGGCTATCCCTTCCTGGTGGGTGTGTATACTGAAGCAGGCAGTCACAAACTAGAGCCCACAGCAGCCTTGTCTCCCCGGTCCTGAACTCTGTGGGAATGAGAGCAAGATGCACGCTGCCTGCAGTGCCGTCCCGACTAGCCTCGTCCTGGTTCGCCTATTTCCGATTCGTTTATCGCTGAATTGTTGATTCCCATAGATTCACCTATTCCCAGTATCGGCTATGTATTCAGCTGATGGTGATGTGTGTGTGTGTGCGTGCGCGCGTATGTGTATGCGTGTGCGTCTGCGTGTGTGTCTGTGTGTGTGTGTGTGATGGGAGGGGGCGGTTGGGGGGGTTGGGGGGGTCGGGGGCTGAATATGCGAAACGGGAAGGGCAGGTGGGTGAAAGAAACTGTCGAGGGGCCACTGAGGGTGACCGCACGATCTAAGAGTAGGTGAATTAGGCGAAACTGGAATAGGCGAATCGCTCCTGACCCTTGGACACGAGAGTTCGCGTCATCACTCACTGTTACCACTGTCCAAGACTGTGACAAAACTAACCCACCATTAGAATGATACTCGTCGATCGACTGGTTAGTACTACTAGTACGACTGATATCCATTGTAAACAATAATCATAATCATAAAAATAATAATGTATATGTCCATTTCATCATCTTGCTTGATATTGTCCAAAACTATATAATTTGCATCTCTCTCTCTCTCTCTCTCTCTCTCTCTCTCTCTCTCTCTCTCTCTCTCTCTCTCTTTCTCAATATATCCAGTTTGTAGTTAAACAGCGTTTCTTGTTGTAGGTTATGTTATTGTATACTTCCTATCGTTCAATAGGTGTGTTCCTGTTCTTTATACTTTGTAACGATTGAAAACAACATCATCATCATCAGTATCATCATCATCATCATCATCATCATCAGTAGCAGCAGCAGCAGCAGCAGCAACAACAACGACAACAACAATAATCAGTACTAGTGTGAGAGGGAACCCAAACCCGTGGTCACCATGGGAGCTAGGCATAATCAAAGGCCACAGCAACATTTTCTCCCTTATTTATGATGAATGGCGATGATCACGTGCAGCTGTGGTGCCTGACAGAGGGTCAGGACAACATGACAGGGCTCTATGGACTCTTTCCTTCGTGACATCCTTCCGTCAGCCAGGCCCGAGAGACACAGACACCCGCATTGCTGGTCAGGAAAATTGAGCAACACTTCGAAAGTCTCATCCGTGAAGTGGATTCCAGTCTGATTACCCAGTCGTTCCATTTCAGCTTAGAATACTCAAGCGTGGGTTGGGGCCAAACACTGCCCCCCTTCCCCACTCCCCCCTCCCCCACAGTGTTATCAACTGGTCTGATCACACACACACACACACACACACACAGCGTTATTAACTGGTCTTCTCTCTGTCTCTCTCTCTCACCCACACCCACACCCACACACAGATGCATTGTAACGTTGTTTATTCAATTTTTTTTAATGTTTGAATCAAAGTCCAGTTGGTATCTACCTCTGATTGAATATGTGTGTTAGTTATAATAAGCATGCTCTGTCCTGCTATAGGAATGCTTGAGATAGTTATACTTTACTCTCGGTCAGTGCAATCTTTCGCAGCTCTCCTTTTTATGTCTCCTTCCAGGTCTCAGTCATCCCACCATCTCTTTTCATCACCCCCAACCCCAACGCGCTCGCATACACATACTACATCCCCCCCACCCCCACCCCCGTCTAATATTACTTAACAGTGAAAGAAAGAAAGTTGTTTTTTCCCAGGGCAGTGTTCATTTCCCAGGAGCAGTGTAATTGTTCATGAGAGAGGGGGTGTATTTCTCCATGGGAGATGGGATGTAATTTGTCTGAGGAAAAATACTTCCCCAGTGCCCCCCCCCCCCCCCCCCCCCCCCGCTCCCCCCACCAGCTTTTTTCAAGTGACACAAGCCACAGAACGAAAATGAGTGGACAATGATAGCAATGACGGGACACTATCTTTTATGTTTGCATGCAAAGGAAAAGCAGATTTACGTGAAAAATGAGTTTAGAGTTGCGGCTCTAGTTTAAAACGCTGAAATGCGGAGTTGTTGTTTTTTGTGGTGTACGTGCAGTGCGGAACATTCCTGACAACAGTTGACGTGAGCTCAGAGTGGAGACATTGTGAGAACAGCAACCACGGCACAAGTAACGGAGAAACAAGGGAAAAGCAGAGTGACGTCAGCATGGACGAGAAAGGAGTGCACCTGAGAGAATACTGGGGACCATTGTATAAATCCAGCTCAGTGAACTGTTGTAAGAAATGGCCCGCCTTGCACACACAACATAAAAACCTCTCCAGTCTTTTTTGTATGGACGTGAGTGTGCTTCTATTTGTTTCACTGTCAAAGTGGATTTGTCTGCAGGCTTCGGTTTTCGTGATTTCTTTTTCATGTGATAAATACATGCTACATAATTACCGACCCTTGGTGTTATAGCCTCATCCCAAAGACTAACACCCAGACCACCACTCAAGGTCCAGTGGAAGGGGTGGGGAGTAAAGATCCCAGTCCCTACAAGGGACACGTACCCGTTGACACGGGCTTCCCAGGCACGTGCATCGCTTCTTGGCTACAGCTACACTGCACTGAGTGCTTTGACGGTCTGTGTCTGTCGAAGTCCACAACCATGCTTCCCCCTCCCTTCCCACCCCTCACGTGACCTAAATCCAACTCTCTCCCCATCCCCACCCCCCCCCCCCCCCCCCCAGCTGCTGACGTCAGGGTGAGTTGTCTGTCGATGGTTTCCTTCCGCTCATTCAGCCCGGGGTCAAAGGTCCAGGTCTGCCCTTCTGGCACAGTGCCGTGTGGGCCTCTGCTGTCCTGTGGCTTGCACTGTGTGGGTTCGTTGACATGTGGTGATTGTGTTGTTGATGGTAGTTAGTTTTGCTCCAGAGAATGGAGTGACGAGTGCTCGTGTTTTAACTCTATGCGTCTACATGATGCCCCTCTGGGTTTCTCCTTTATCTCTCTCTGACCTTTAAGTCTCTCAGTCTGTCTGTTTGTATCTGTCTCTCATTCTCGGTGTTTCTCTGTCTTTACCCTCCCAGTCTCTATCTGTCTCTGTCTCTCACTCTCAGTGTTTCTCTGTCTTTACCCTCCCTGTCTCTGTCTCTCATTCTCAGTGTTTCTCTGTCTTTACCCTCCCTGTCTCTGTCTCTCACTCTCAGTGTTCCTCTGTCTTTACCCCTCTTTGTCTCAATCTTTCTATTTATTTCCTATCTGTCTCTGTCTCTCTGTGTCTCTGCCTGTCTGTCTCCCCTCCCGCTGTGCATTTCTTTCTATTCGCCGTTCTGTGTGTTTTCTGTCTGGGGGTGGAGTTATCCCGTTTGTATTGACTATTGTATTTTCACTGTGATTGTATTGATAATTGTATTTTCACTGTGATTGTATTGACAATTGTGTTTTCACTGTGATTGTATTGACAATTGTGTTTTCACTGTGATTGTGTTGACAATTGTGTTTTCACTGTGATTATGTTGGTGATTGTGTTTTCACTGTGATTGTATTGACAATTGTGTTTTCACTGTGATTGTGTTGACAATTGTGTTTTCACTGTGATTGTGTTGACAATTGTGTTTTCACTGTGATTGTATTGACAATTGTGTTTTCACTGTGATTGTGTTGACAATTGTGTTTTCACTATGATTGTATTGACAATTGTGTTTTCACTGTGATTGTATTGACAAATGTGTTTTCACTGTGATTGTGTTGACAATTGTATTTTCACTGTGATTGTGTTGACAATTGTGTTTTCACTGTGATTGTGTTGACAATTGTGTTTTCACTGTGATTGTATTGACAAATGTGTTTTCACTGTGATTGTGTTGACAATTGTGTTTTCACTGTGATTGTATTGACAAATGTGTTTTCACTGTGATTGTTGACTTTCACTGTGATTGTATTGACAATTGTATTTTCACTGTGATTATGTTGCTGATTGTGTTTTCACTGTGATTTTATTGATAATTGTGTTTTCACTGTGATTGTATTGATAATTGTGTTTTCATTGTAATTGTATTGATACTTGTGTTTTCACTGTGATTGTATTGATAATTGTGTTTTCATTCTGATTGCATTATTAATTATTTCTACTGTTTTCATTTCATTTTGATCAATTTTTTCTTTACATTTTTCTTTTTTCCCCTTCAATCCCTCTTTCGGGTGAGGATTGGATGTAAAAAAGCATGCATCTTGCTTATTTATTACCCTCCTTAATAAAGACTGTTTTGACATATCTCAGCCTCTCTCTCTCACTCACTCTCTCTCTCTCTCTCTCTCTCTCTCTCTCTCTCTCTCTCTCTCTTCTCTCTCTCTCTCATAGGAATCCGGCCGGCCCTGACATGTTTAGCAAGGGTATAAATCCAACACGGACAGCTCATGTTCACTTTTCAGTGTATTATGTTTTGATTTGCACTTCTTCTTGTTTCAGATATAAAATAGTTTGTGGATCTTTCGCCATTGTGTGTGCTGTTTCTATCACATGAAAGAGCACGATATAAGTTCAGGCTTATTATTTATATATTTTTTTCCTTCCAATACTTTGTAAATGGAATCCCGTATTTTGTTTTGTTTCTGATGTCAAACATAGAAACCAAACACGGCCACCCGGGCATTCCTGTGTCCCGTGTGGGATCAAGCGGCCACAGTAGTCCTCACGAGGGGCACGTGGAGAGGTGGGGAAAGCTGACAGGCCATCATGTCCCGTGTTGACCGCACAAAAGTCGCCCCGCACTGTCGTCGGCGACAAGTCTGCGGCGACAAAGTGGCAGACGTCTTACTTTTCGCGTGGGCATGATCACGCTTTTGATCAGGGCTTATGACTTTCCACATACACCAGATCTGGTGCACTAGTTCAGTCAGTCCCGCAATATATCCATGTGAATTCTTCTGTTTTGAAAGACTGAGTGAGGTGCATTTGGGATGCAGCACACTCTCGTGGTCATACTCATGCTATACTTTGGCGTTTGTGACTTTCCAAATGTACAAGATTTGTCATGCCAATTTGTTTTTGATGAAATGTAATATTTGCTTTTGCAGTCACTTGATATGGTGCCAGTGATTTCAGTTTTGTTCAGGTTTCATTCTCGTTACCCAGTTTTGTTGTTAACTGGCAACTTTCATGAATATAATCCGCTTTGTTTGAAACTTTGTTCACGGCTCATGTTTATCATTGGAAATACAACAACACACTGTATTTCACAACAACTGCACAGCAGCCATCTTGCCTGTCTGTCAGCCTGCTTGTCTGTTTATGACTTGTCAAATATTTGTGATGATTTCAGTAACGGGTGAAGTTAGTAACCCACATGGGCTAATGGGCCTAAACAAGGCAATATGTTCTTAGTATGTTGAAACAAACATGTGTCCACCTTCGGAGCGAGAGAATCTGAGAATCTGAGAGTGCGAGATCGAATCCTTCAGCCGCTAGAATGCCCCCCATCCCCTCCCACTAGATTTTGAGTGGTGGTCTGGACAATAGTCTTTCAGGTGAGACAATAAACCGAGGTCCCGACTGCAGTATGCTCTTAGTAAGAGAACGTAAAAGAACCCATGGTAATAAAAGGGGTTGTAGTTTGCAAAAGTTTGAAGAAAAAATCCACTCTTATATACATACAAAATATGTAGCTGAAACCTGGCTGAATGTCAGAGGAAATGGTGATGAGCACTTAAAGGCAGCTGTCAGTTGGCTCTCTACCTTTTTGTGCAAATAACTCCATGTAAAGTGCTTAGGAGTTTGGTTTCTGACCATGATTAGAAATTAAAAGTTTTCTCATCATCATCACCATCATCATCATCGTCGTCGTCATCGTCGTGAGCATCATCATTGTCATCGTTTTCAACAGCGACAATTCGGCATTTAGTAACCGCTGATGTTGTTATCGTACGCCGGTTTATCGTCGATCGACCATTTGGATCTCTGTTAAGCAGTTTTCAGCGCTGAATTGTCAAACGCGACAATTTGGTGCAGAACGACAATTCAGCGGTTAACGGCCGTAGAGAACGACGATGGCAGTTGAAGCACGTGCTGGGTAAATGTATGCTGAGTTCTTCCCTTTCTGCGTATTGTGGGCAGCAGCTCCTACGTTCATGTGTATCAACGAGTGGGCTTCTACGTGCATGACTGTATTTACCCTGTCATGTTGGTAGCCATACTCCATTTTCGGGGTGTGTATGCTGGATATGTTCTTGTTTTCATAACTCACCGAACGTTGACATGGATCACAGGATCTTCAACGTGCTTTTCTTTATCCCATGCTTGCACATACACATGAAGGGTGTTCAGGCACTAGCGAGTCTAAAGAAAACGAGTGAGACAGAGACACTGGTGCCGAAACCCGTCATGGAAGTCAGGAAATAGGGGCGAGATCATTCGGCCACCGCACCAGTCATTGCTGAGTTCAGTTATCAAGACTGTTTGGCTGCCGATATTTCTCTTCCAGTTAATGTTCACAGTGTGTACATGGCTTAGCATCTGCAGTGTTTTCCGATGACTTGTGTATCCGTTTTGTGTTGTATCATAGTGAAACAGTTTGTATTCTTGCTGGATGCTTGCTTCTGGTACACGAGTGTGGACAGTTGACACCAGGGAAATACAGTTGACACCAGGGAAATACAGTTGACACCAGGGAAATACTGTATTCATCTCCACTTGATTTGTACGAGGGGTTGGCATTGTCATCACGTGATGTTTGGATATTCACTGTGTGGTATTGTTGAGTTTAGGAGAGGAAGTCACCTTTCTTTTGATGCTAAATGTTGGTGTCTCTGGCAGTCTTATCAAAAGCAAAGAAAGCTCTCTCTCTCTCTCTCTCTCTCTCTCTCTCTCTCTCTCTGTGTCTGTGTGTGTGTGTGTGTGTGTGTGTGTGTGTGTCGCGCGTCAGTGTACGTATGTGTGTTATTTCCCCGTCTACTTTTAGCTTTACAGACAGGCCTAGATTTAATGACAATGACAGTATTTATCTGTTGAAATGCCATGACATTTTCCTGTAGCCAACGGTTGCACTGAGAGAGAGAAAGAGAGAGAGAGAGAGAGTACATGGGTCACATGCTCAGTACACAAATGTTGTTTCAGATGCTCGGTCGGCGGCGAGAACATGTGCCGACATTCACACACACACACACACACACACACACACACACACACACACTGACACAAACACACACACACAAACACACACACACACACACACACACACACACACACACACACTCACACAAGCACACCAACACACACACACACACACACACACACACACACACACACACATCATCATCATCATCATCATCATCATCATCATCATCATTATCATTCTGTGGATCTTTGTCATGATTATGATCATGTTAATCATCATCATTATGATAATCACAATCATCGTTTCGAAGCTGAATTGTTTCTTCTGAGGACTGATGACAATACCATTACGCCGACAGCAATGCCGGCAGTCAACATTGGTACGGCCGCCAGCGACAAGGCCAGTTCTCTTTTGTGCAGGCTACAACTGTAGAGTAGACACGGCTCTATTTACGAACCATTCACAGAGTGGAAATTAGGAGTCAAAGCTCAACAGGGTAATTGGTCAAAGGTTAGTTTAGCTACTGTTTCTCATCCGTGCAGACTGAGGTCATACAGTCAGAGAGTGGCGATGGTTTGTATTGTATTGTATTGTATTGTATTGTATTGTGTTGTGTTGTGTTGTGTTGTTACTTTTCAGTCACAACAGCCTTCTCCTTGCAAAATGCGGTCAGCTCTATATCCCCCAGGTCTCTGTTTTCCACAGTTTTATTTCAGCTGGGTATTTGTTCCCGCATGTCTATATTCCCTGAAGTCTATGGTCCCCGAGGTCTGTGTTCTCCCACTGCTGACCACTATTGAACACAATCCAAAAGTGCTCGGACTGCATTACGTTGTCACATCTGCGCATCATTATATCTTGGCAGGTGTTTGGTCACTGCCTGACCACTATCAGAGTTCAGCTTGCACCACTTTGTCAGTAATGTTGGGACATCTTGACAGGATTTGACCGTTAGCTCACTACTGTTGGCCATTACTGACCATTACTTGCCACTGCTGACCACAACAAAAAAATCTTCAGATTGCGTGTTTTTTCACATTTGTGCATTGTCATGAGGTCCTGGTACATTTTTTTTACTGCAGACTGACCACTGCTGACCACTTACCACTGCTGACCACTGACCACTGCTGATTACTGACAACCACTGACTACTGCTGATTACTGACAACCACTGACCACTGCTGATTACTGACAACCACTGACTACTGCTGATTACTGACAACCACTGACTACTGCTGATTACTGACAACCACTGACCACTGCTGACCACTGACTACTGCTGATTACTGACAACCACTGACCACTGACTACTGCTGATTACTGACAAGCACTGACTACTGCTGATTACTGACAAGCACTGACTACTGCTGATTACTGACTACTGCTGACCACTGACTACTGCTGATTACTGACAAGCACTGACTACTGCTGATTACTGACAAGCACTGACTACTGCTGATTACTGACAAGCACTGACTACTGCTGATTACTGACTACTGCTGACCACTGACTACTGCTGATTACTGACTACTGCTGATTACTGACTACTGCTGACCACTGACTACTGCTGATTACTGACAAGCACTGACTACTGCTGATTACTGACAAGCACTGACTACTGCTGACCTCTGACTACAACCGCCCACTGATGACCACCACTGACCTCCAGTAACCACGGCTGATCACTGACCACCACTGACCACAGCTGACAACTTACCACTGCTGATTACTGCTACCCACTGACACCAGTTTCAGTTTCTCAACGAGGCGTCACTGCATTCGGACAAATCCATAGACGCTACACCACCTCTGCTAGGCAGATGCCTGACCAGCAGCATGACCCAAGATGCTTAGTTAGGCCTTGAGTGCATGCATATATATTTGTGTATCTATCAGAGTGGGTTTCTTTTACATAATTATACCAGAGGACAATACTCACCTTGCCACAGGTTCTTTTTTTAGTGCGCCAAGTGCGTGCTGCACACGGCACCTCGGTTATCGTCTCATCCGAATGACCAGACGCTCAGTTCGATTTTTCAGTCAAACTTGGGAGAGAGGGTGAGAGCGGGATGACACTGATTCCACTTACCAGTACTGACCACTGCTGACCATCACTGACCACTGCTAACTACTTACCACTGCTGGGCACAACTGACCACTATATACTGACCACTAACCGCCAACCAACACTGACCACTGCTGACCAACACTGACCACCACCAAGCACTTCTGACCACTGACTACCACTGACCAGTGCTTACCACTGCTGAGCGCAACTGACCACTACATACTGACCACTGACCACAACCACCACTGCTGACCACTGACCACTACTAACTACTGACCACCACCAAGCACTTGTGACCACTGACTACAGCTGACCACCACTGACCACCATTTACCACTGCTGACCACTTCTGATCACTGACCACCATTACCAACCACTGACCACCGCTGACCACTGCAAACTGCTGACCATTTACGACCACTACTTATCACTAACCACTGACCACAAATGACAACTGATCACTGCTGTCTGCTAAGCACTGACTACTGCTGACTAGTACCCAAAAGTGTATGTATGATTAAACATACATACGTTTAGTGAAGCATAGATCTAGGGGGATGTAGTTATGCCGAAAAACGTTTTGGGTAACACAGACCTGGGGAACATAGACCTGGGGAACACAGACCTGGGGAACATAGACCTGGGGAACATAGACATGTTCCCAGCATCAGTCGGGCAGCTGTGCCCTGGAATAGCGCGTCACCACAGTCAGGAGCCAGCTTTTTTGTTTGTTTGTCTATTGATACCTACCGAAGTAGTTTCAACAGGGCATGTTGCGGGGAGGGGGGTAGGGTGCGGGAGGGTGTGGGGAATGGGGAGCTGGAGGCAGGGGATCGAGGGAATAAAGATCCCGACCCTCGTGGCTGCCATCCGGGACTTCACAAAGGCTAAACCACCAGACCACATGTGTTCAAGAGCTGGTTCCATATTGCAGCATTATATATCATAGGCCTCCGTCGGTCAGTGTTGACAATGGATAAATCCTAAATTAATCCTAAATTATGTTTGTCTTCCTGGTACAGCGCCACCGTGGTTGAACAGGCCGATTCCAAAGTGACAGTCTCAGTCACATTGAGGATTGTTTATCTGTCACACAAGACACATAGTGGATTGATTCTGCTGTTAAACTGCGGGGTCCGCTGTTCTTCTGCTACATACATCAGTCTTCTCCTGATTTAAGTTGCTTGGTCAGAGTGTATCTCCAACTGTAGCGGTCATCTGCGAGGTCCTCCCAGTGCTCCGTGTCACTTTGGAAAGCCTTTAAATCCCTCTTGCAGACGTCCCTGAAGCGCAGCTTTGGCCGTCAGTGTCTCTCGTGCCCGATGTCAGCTCTCCGTAGAGGTCTTTGGGGATTCGGCCCTCCGTGTGATGGACGTGGCCCAGCAAACAAAGCCTGCATTGCCTAAGCAGAGTGAAGATGGTTGGGAGGCCGGCACGAGGCAGCACTTTTGTGTTGTGCACTTTGTACTTCCACGATATGCCCAGGGTGCGGCGGATACACCTCAAGTGGAAGGCGTTCACTCTCTTCTCATGCTTGGCGTTGGTTGACCACGTCTCATTCCCATAGAGCAGTGTGCTGGTGATGTAGGCATTGTACACTGCCATCTTTGTCATAACAGAGAGTTTAGAGTTCTCCCACACTCGAGTGGTGAGGAGGGCGAGTGTAGTTGCTGCTTTTCAAATACTCTTGCCGATCTCTTTGTCCAAGGAGGGATTGCTACTGATGATGGACCTGAGGAATGCGAACTGGTTCACAACCTCCAGCTCGTAGTTATTGACTGTGATGACTGGCGGCACTTGTACACCCTGACCCAAAACTTCCGTCTGCTTCAGGCTGATAGTCTAAAGTCCTTGCACGCCAGGGAGAAGCAGTCTATCAGTGTCTGAAGTTCCTGCTATGTATGAGTTGTGACTGCGGCATCATCTGCAAACAGCATGTCCCTGAACAGGGCCTCCCGTATTTTACTTTTGGCTTTGAGGCAGGCGAGGTTGAAAAGCCTGCTATCTGATCTTGTGCGAAGGTAGATTCCTTCTGTTGCACTGTCCCCTCCGTGTTGACATGAAAGGATTCGTTTAGGCTCTGTAGTTTTGTGACAGCCTATTTTTGGTAGAGTCTTGAAAAGGTCTTCTCTGCTTACCAGGTCGAATGCCTTGGTAAGGTCTACAAAGGCTACGTACAGGGGCATGTTCTGTTCTCTGCAAGTCTCCTGAAGCGGGCAGAGGGAGAAGACCATGTCTATCGTCGATATGTTGGCGCAAAAGCCACACTGTGATTCGGGGTAGACACGTTCGGCGAGTTCCTGTAAGCAAACTAGAATGACTGGTGTGAAGACTTTACCTACTTTGCTGAAGAGTGAAATGCCTTTGTAGTTATTGCAATTGCATCTTTGCCCTTGTTTTTGTAGAGGGTGATGATCTTGGAATCCCTCGTGTTCTGTAGTACTGTGCCTTCCTTCCAACATTGACTGAGGACTCCATGCAGTGGAAGCAGTAGGACAGTCTTGCAGTGCTTGAAAACGTCAGGCGGGATTCCGTCACTACCAGGTGTTTTTCATGTGGCAAAATTGTCAATGGCTTTGCTAAGCTCATTCAAGGCTGGCTCAGCGTCGAGTTCATCCATGGCTGGCAGGCATGGGATGGCATCAGGGGCTGAGGGGGACACAGTGTTCTGCCTAGAGTAGAGGTTGGAGCAGTGTTCCACCCATCTCTCCATCTGCTTGCTTTTTTTTCCATGATTACTTCTTCAGTGGCAGATTTGAGGGTGTGGTTTTGCTCCGGACTGGTCCCATGCCTTTTTGATACCATGATACATTTCCCTCATGTTCCGGGTTGAATATCTTCACTGAGTTGAGTTCAGTATTCGTTGGCGCAGCGGCGAGCTGTGTGTTTGACTCAGTTCCTTGCGGCTTTGAGAATCTGGAGTTTCCTCTCATTTGGGGTCTTCTTGCACTCAGCAAGAGCGGTACGCTTGGCTTCTATGACAGGAGTAATCTCTGTTGTCTTGGCTTCAAACCAATCATGTGACTTTAAATTCTTCTTTCCGAAGGTAGCAAAGACTGTACGATGGATGGTATCTTGCAGTTCTTCCCACATTTTCGTTGCTGACTCACCAGGATGTAAGGCATCAAGTTCTTTCTCAAAAGTGACAGCAAACTGCTCCGTAAGTTCTGGTTGAGACGTCCTGCTAGTGTAAATACGTGTTTTTCCTGACTGTCTTGTGCGGTGGAATTTCTTCAGCTTCGTCATGAATTTGCAATAGACCAATGAATGGTCTGTGTCACAGTCCGCGCTCTGGTAGGTATGGATAAGCAGAACGTTCCTGAGCGAGGTCACGATCAGGTTCAGCTGGTACCAGTGTTTTGAGCGAGGGTGTAAACAGGAAACCTTGTCTTGGAGCTTGGTCTGGAAGTAGGAGTTTGTGATTCTCAGGTCATGATGCATCACCTCTCCAGTATAGGGCATACGGCAGGATTAAGCCTGGGCAGGATTATATGGAGTACAGGTTGTTGCCCACGCAGCGTGTCCCCCCTCTCTACGTTGCTGATGTTTCCAAAGGAACAGTAGGGCCGTTACAGTTTGGCATCAGTGCCGTCACAGGAGCTGCCAGAACGAGGTTGAAGATGACATCAAACTGCCTTTCAGGCTCTGACTCCGGATGTCTCCTCAGGGTGTACTCCCACAGCCTTTCCCGTGGCCAGGTATGCAGCAAGAAGCAGAGCTTTGGGATCAGGGTTTTCCTTCCCCTGGATGGGCTGCCTTCCCAAGCTGACGAGCCCCATCTACCAGAATGCGGCAGGTAATACTGGGTCACATTTGCCAGTAGCAGGAGAATCCACTGACCTGAAGGTCAGCATTATATATACGTTTTTTTTTAAAAAAAGAAGGAAGGTCATCACAAAATATGTAGACGTCAGTGGTTCCGGGAATGAGAACACTGCCCAAAGGTAGATGCACAAATGTGGCTGGACAGTGGGCAGGTAATATTAAATGACAGGTCTGGTCTCCACTGCCTGCGGGATTGAAGCTTCCTGTCAATGTCATGAGGACCCCTCTCCTCAAACGCCATAACTCCCTTGTAGACAGCTAGTGGATAGGTGCTGCGGTGAGTGGCAAAGGTTTCCCACCTGAAGATTAGAATGGTGCAGGTCCCAAGGGAAACAGTCCTTGACGTGTTTCAATGGCCCTCCTGTTCCTTGCACCAGTGGACAGCTTGGAGAGAAGACTATTTTGACGATCACGTGTTGTCCATTTAGGCTACATGTCCAACCCGCTGAAGCACATCAACCCCAGTCATTGTGGCTCTGTGAAACACTATGTTTAAAACTCAGTCCTCCCATGAAATACCAGTGATCTACGCAAGCATCAGAGGTGGAGCTGATCCAGTACTCTGGTGTGTTCCCTGTACAGCGTCCATGTCTCACAGCCGTAGAGCAGGGAGGTGATGACAACTGCCTTGTTGACTGTCAGCTTGGTGGTCAGTTTGATGCCGTGTTCACCCCACCCTCGTATCCACAGCCTGTCAAAGGAGGCACCTGCCTTTGCTAGTCTGTTTGTCAAAGTGGCAAGTTGATGAAAGACAGTTTCCCACCTATGTGAAATTGTCCACATTGTTCAGAGTTGTGCCATCTATTTCGATTTGAGGCTTTGGAGGGGCAGGGCCTGGTGAAGGATTGAGCATTGGTTCTCTCTTCTGTAGGCTGGTGGTCAGTCCAAAGGTCATTGAGGTTGCGGAGAGGCAACTGCCATGTTCTTGGAGATCTGGCTTCTAAGTGCTGCAAGAGTACAGTTATCTGCAAACAGGCCTCACTTCCCCCAGGCATTTGTTTATTGCCTGCAGACGTCTCAAGTCGAAAACAACAACAACAACAACAAAAAGACAAAAGAAAAACGACCATCACATCTAGTGGTCAGTGACCACAGTATCAGTCTGGGAAAGGGTAGTGAACAACATAGTAGCATGAATAACGCTAAGAAGATGGGAGTCAGCACATTACACTGCTTGACGCCTCTGGTTACTTGATGTGACGCTTCACTGTTTTTTATGAGAGGAATCATGCCATCATGCAATGACCGAATGATGTGGACAAATATTGGTGGACGCCAAGCTTGGACATCATGTCTCACAGACATTCCCAGCTGATGGTGTCAAATGCCTTTGTCAAGTCAACAAAGAGAATGTAGAGGTTCTGATTCTGCTCACGGCAGTTATCTTGTAGTTGTTGAACTGCAAATGTCATGTTGATCCTCCTGTTGCTCTGGACACCACAGTGCCTCTCGGACACCACATTATCCAGCAGGTGGTTGTCACATGATACTCTGTCCCCTTTGTTCCTATATTCTTGTAGAGGTGGATGATGGCATCCTTGAAGTCTTGTGACACTGATCCATCCAGAGCTGCTGCATAAGCTTTGTAAGTTTGACATGAATGACGTTTCCTCCGATAATGGGTGGTCATTAGGAAGTGTAGTTAGTTCTGATGGCTTGCTGGTAGATCCGAAAAGGTCTGTTGAACAGCTGACTGAAGTGGTTGCTCCAACACTGTATGAGGTCACTCTTTCCGGTGAGCAGACTTTCCATCAGCCGAGTGTACAAGTGCTATGGCACTTGAGGAGGGACCATACACATTCTTCAAGCCAGCAAAGACCTTCTTGGAGTTGTGCTTGTCTACATACTGCTGTCGGTCTGCAACCTTTGCTTCTCATAACTTGTCCTGCATCCGTCTCAACTCAGTCTAGACTTCGGCCCAAAGGTGCGTGATGTGGCCGCGTTTGGCTAGAGACGCCTCTCCATGTCACTTATTCTTTACTGGTTACTAAATTCTGCCTACTTCTCCTGGAATAGACTGATGATTTCAGACCAGTCCTGAGTTTCCACTCCAGGCAGCTGAGAGTGAGTGTGGCGGAACTGTAGACTGCATCCCAGAAGCTGTCCCAGGCTTTCTGTGGATTGACCTCTGCTGCATGATTTTCAAGCCCATTCCCATGGTTGATAACAAGGGCTTTCTTGATCAGGGTTGACAAGACTCTGAACTCTATCAGCTCTCTGGCATCTGTGTCTGCTGTCAGCAGCAAGCTCCCCTCATGGCCCTTGAGATGTTAACGTCCTGGGTGTCTCAGCGCCTGGCGATCACGCGGTCAAATAGGTGCCAGTATTGGGAACACGGATGCATCCAGGTGGCCTTGTCAATGTCAGGCAGGTGTTGTAGGGTGTTGGTGATGGTCAGACTATGCTTGGCACAGAATGAAAAAAGTATCTGACCATTTGAATTCTCCTGTCGTGTGCCATGAGGCCCTAGAACGTGAGTCTTTGCCTGTATGAGCACTGAAGCCCACGAGTGGCAGTAGCTTGTCATTTCTGTTGACAAAGTTGGAACCAGGCGACTGGTTGAAACACTAGACTTTCAATCTGAAGGTCCCGGTGTAACAGGCTGAACTCTGTCCCTGGCGAGTTCTTACCCTGGGTAAGAAGTAGCCTAGGATACTTTCTACCCCGGGTTTGAACAAAGCTGGGCCATTTCATACCCCTTCTGGCCGGAATATACCTCCTGTATTCACTTCGCTCATCATCATCATCATGGGAATTCATAATAACTCCTTCCAGCGCTCAAGCTGCTTTTCAATTAATGCAAGAACGTGATGTGTTATCCCATGTGTTGTCCAAGTGATGTCCCATGTGTTGATGTCGACGCCCAGGTCTGTGAGGGACGCTTTGAGACAGTCTCTGTAGCGCTTTTTCTGTCCTCCAACTGAGCACTTCCCCCGACACAGTTCTCCGTATAGCAGCTGCTTAGACAGTCGGCTGTCTGGCATTCTGACCAATGTCCAGCCCACCTGGCTTGGGCGTTCTGCAGGAGGGTGTCTAGTGGAAGCGTTTGAGCTGTTTGGCGTGTCTGCTGTAGACAGTCCAGGTCGCGCTGGAGTAAAGGAGGGTGGTAAGGACCACTGCACACTAGACAAACTTGGTGGTAGAGCTGAGTCGTCTCCGCACCCAGACGTTCTCATGGAGTCTCCCAAAGGCGGTGCTGACTTTGGCAATCCTGTTTTTGACCTTAGCGTCTATGTTCACACACACACACACACACACACACACACACACACACACACACACACACCACCACCACCACCACCACCACCACCCCACAGACACATATGTACGTCCTTCACGTGCCATGCCACGCCCGCTCACATTATGCTCACTTTCAGACAACATCAGAGATGTTAACAGTGACCTAGTTGGCATACAGTGCAGGGGAGCATGTCCATGTTTCCCCAGGTCTAAGTTCCCCTGGTCTATGTTCCTCCACTGCTGACCATTGTTGACCACAGTTCAAGAGTGCTCAGACTGCATTATTTGTCGCATTTGTGCATTTTGTCTTTGAAGATGTTTGACCGCTGCATGACCACTACTGACCACTATCAGAGTTCAGCTTGCATCACTCTGTATGCAATATTGGAACGTTTCAGCAGGATTTCACCATACTGTTGGCCTTTACTGACCATTACTTGCCACTGCTGACCACTACTGACCACTATGTAAAAATCTTCAGATTGCGTTGTTTTGTCACATTCGAGCATTATCATGAGGTCCTGATGGTTTTTGTTTTTATTAACTGCACACTGACCACTGCTGACCACTTACCACCACTGACCGCTGACCATTGCTGACCACTGCTGATCATTGACAAACACTACCCAGTGACCACCACTTACCATTACTGACCACTACAGTCCACTGACTACTACTGCCCACTGCTGACCACTACTGACTGCTATCCACTGCTGTCCACCACAGACCACTGACTAATGCTGACCACCACTGATCACTGCTGAGCAGCATTGACCACTAATGACAGCTGACCACCACTGACCATGAGTACTACTGATCACTTACAACTGCTAACCACTGACCGACCAGAACCTACCACTGACCACTATATACTGACCACTGTTGACTATTGACCACTGACCACTACTGTCTACTGACCACTTCTGAAAACTGATCACTTCTGACAACTGACCACCGCTGCCCAGCACTGACCACTGCTGACCACCACTGATCACTGACTTCTGCTAACCACTGACACCACTGTCCACTGCTAATCACCGTATCCCATCACTGACCACTGCTGACCGCTGAATGCCATTGACTGCTGCTGATCACCGCTGATCACAATCTCAGAGCACTATTGACCACCACTCACTACCACTGAGAACCACTGACCAGTACATACTGACCACTACAGAACACTGACTACTGCATACTACTGACTACCGCTGAACATGACTGACCACTACTGACCGCTGACCGCCACAAACCACCACTGTCCACCACTGACTGGTGACCACCGCCAACCACTATGGACTACTGACCACCGCTGACTACAACTGACTGCTGACCGTTGACTACTGCTTACCACTGCTGACAAGCACCCAAAAGTGTATGTATGATAAAACAAACATATGTTTTGGGGAACATAGACGTGGGGGGATACAGACCTCGGGGAACATAAACCATGGGGAATATAGACCTTGGGAAACATAGAACTACCAAAAACGTTTTTCGGGGAACACAGACCTGGGGGAACAAAGACCAAGAAAACGTAAATTTAGGAGAACATAGACACGCAAGAACATAAATGTGGGGGAATATAGTCCTGTAAACACTTGTAGATGGCTGAATGAAAATTTTGGGGAACATAGACCTGGGGGAGCGTAGAGCTGACCCCTCAAATTATCTGCAAAATATACCGCTAAACCACCATTTCATGGAGTGTGTGTGTGTGTGTGTGTGTGTGTGTGTGTGTGTGTGTGTGTGTGTGTGTGTGTGTGTGTGTGTGTGTGTTCTTTGTCTCTTTTCTTGCTCTTTGATTTTTTAGTGGAGATACCTTTCTTCAATACCCTCTTTTTCTTCCTTGTTTCTCTACTGAGTTTCTTCTTTCTTCCATGATCATTGTCTATAACATTATAGTTTAAAGTTTTATTCATCCTTTCACTCCAATTGCTCATGGAGGACTGCTATCAAATGATACTTCTACGCCAAGAGGACATTCAAATACTCAGCACTATAACTTAATAAAAAAAACGCAGATATGTTTCAAACAAAAATTGCAATTGAATAAACCACTTGTGCAAATTTGATAAACGTACGTAAAGCTAACAAATTTCATCTGCTTCCTATTGAACAAAAACAACAACAACAAACAAACCAAAACAAACAAAAAAACAAAAACAACAAACAAACAACAACAACGAAAAAAAAAAAAAAAAAAAAAAAAAAAGGAAAGAAAACCGAATTCAGGGACAAATACTTTTTAAGCACGCGCTTGTTTCGGCAGTAGTTGATGATGATGATGATGATGATGATGGCTGGTTCTTCGCTTGCGAAGATCAGAGGGAAGTTCCCGCCAGGGATGGGCGGCATGCCTTTTGATGACTAATTAGTCCAATCCGTGATCTGCAGAGTCTGTGCCATTGTGGGCAGGTGTAGATCTGGCCTGCGTTGCTGGGCTGCGGACGTGGGTCTTTCCTTCTCCTTTTTTTCTCCTGGATGTTCAGTCGTCTGGTTTAAAGTGTTGGGTTCCCCTGAGCATTGAAGATCTCCAGCTACCTCTATCTTATGTTGACTGCTCCCATGTCTTGGGGTTGATGTCCGCTTGGTATAGGTGCTTCTTCAGTTGGTCCTTGAATCTTTTCTGTGGTGCGCCTGTATTGCGTTTGCCTTGGACCAACTCCCCATAGAATGCTGCTTCGGCATGCGAGTGTCAGGCATCCGGGTGATGTGTCCTGCCCAGCGAAGTTGTTTTAGCATGAGCATTGACTCGATGCTTTGCAGTTGAGCTCTTTCTAGGACTTCTATGTTCGTTATGTAATCCTTCCACTTGATGCCCATGATAGACCGAAGGCATCTCTGATGGAACTGCTCCAGCCGCTTTGTTTGTTTCCGGTATAGCACCCATGCCTCTGACCCATATAGTAGTGTTGACAGTGCAGCAGCTCGGTAGACTTGCATCTTTGTGGAGAGTCGCAAGGAGTGGTTTTTCCATGCTCTTTTCTGGAGGCGGCCAAATGCACTGCTTGCCTCTGAGAGGCGGTTGTCCACATCTTTTGTCACTGTAGCGTCGTTCGATATGACGCTGCCCAGGTAGGTGAATTGCTCTACCCTGTTAAGGGGATGGCCATCAATGCTTATGTGGGGAGCAGTGTACACGGTCCTTGGTGCTTTTTATTGGAGGACTTCAGTTTTCTTCAGACTTATAGTCAGACCGAATGCCTTGGCTGCCTGTGAAAAACGATCTACGATGACCTGCACAGCTTCTTCTGTGTGTGCCAGGAGGGCGCATTCGTCTGCAAAGAGCAGGTCTTCGTGTGGGCCATGGGCATACGCTGCCGTCGGTCCTGAATCTGATATAAATCCCCTCGTCTAGATCCTCCTTTGCTTCTCTCAGCATCATGCTGAAGAAGATCGCGAAGAGTGTGGGGGCTAATACGCAGCCTTGCTTCACTCCATTGCTGATTGGAAATTCTTCAGAGTAATCACTATTACACTTGACTTGACCCATTTGTCCTTCGTGGAGTTGTACAATTGCAAGGAACTTTGGAGGGCATCTCAGTTTGGTCATTATTTTCCATAGGCCATCTCTGCTGACTGTGTCGAAGGCTTTCGTGAGGTCTATGAATGCTGCATATAGGTCCATATTCTGTTCTCTGCACTTCTCTTGGATCTGCCTCAGCACAAAGATCATGTCAGCTGTTCCTCTATTTGCTCTGAAGCCGCACTGGCTCTGTGGGAGATGTACCTCAGCAATGGATGGGATGAGCCTGTCCAGGAGAACTCGGGCGAGGATCTTGCCAGCAATGGAGAGCAATGTGACGCCTCTGTAGTTGGAGCAGTCTGATTTGGAACCCTTGTTCTTAAAGAGGGAGACAATCACTGCATCCCGCATGTCCTGTGGCACTACTCCTTCATTCCAGCACGGTGTGAATAGCTCCTCAAGCTTCTGAATGAGGGTGTCTCCTCCATGCTTATATACCTCTGCTGGGATACCGTCGATGCCTGGTGCTTTGTGGCACTTCAGCTTCTTTATTGCTGCCTTGATTGCTTCGTGTGTGGGGGCGTTGTCCAGGTCCATCTTTACTTCTTCCTGAGGTATGTTGTCTATAGACGCTGCTGCCACAGTCCTCTCTTCCCCAAACAGGTTTCCATAATGTTCAGTCCATCGGTGTAGTATAGCTTGCCTGTCGACAAGTAGGCTTGTGCCATCTGAAGAACGCAGTGGTGCCTGCAGTTGGTAGCTTGGACCATATATTGAGCGAAGTGATTCATAGAAGGTTCTGGAATTTCCCTGATCAGCATACATCTGTGTGCGTTCTGCCAGTGCTATCCACCATGAGTTTTCCATTACTCTCAATTTTGCTTGCATTTTGATGCAAGCTGTTCTGCAGGCCATTTTGGTCTTCTGGTCATTAGGAGAACTGAGCATATTTCCATGGTATGTCCTTTTCTCCTCGAGGAGTTCTTGTATCTCCGCGTCGTTTTCATCGAACCAGTCCCGACTTTTCCTTGTTGAGAAGCCAGCTACTTTTTCTGTAGTTGCCTGAAGGATGCTTTTAAGTTCCTTCCATTGGACGAGGGGTGTATTTCCTGGGGCGTTGGTGTTTCTCAGCCTTTCATTTATTTCCCTCTGGAATTCCTCCTCCATCACCGACAGCTTGTCGACCTGAAGCTTCTTTGGCTTTGGGCATCCCTTCCTCTCTTCTGGTTTCAGGGTCAGCCTGCATCCCTTCCTCTCTTCTGGTTTCAGGGTCAGCCTGCATCCCTTCCTCTCTTCTGGTTTCAGGGTTAGCCTGAGCTTTGCACGAACTAACCCATGATCTGTGTTGCAGTCAGCTCTCGTCATGACCCTTGTATGAGTGACATCCTTAGCATCCTTTTTGCGCACCAGGATATAGTCCAGTAGATGCCAGTGCTTGGACCTTGGGTGTCTCCAGGTTGTTTTATAGTGGTCTTTCTGCTGAAATAGGGTGTTCGTGATAGTCAGACCAATCTCGCTGCAGAACTCCAGAAGCATCCTGCCGTTTTCGTTGCAATTGCCCACTCCGTGTCTTCCCAATACCCCATTCCATATTTCAAAGTCTCTGCCCACTCTAGCGTTAAAGTCGCCCATGATCAGAATTTTGTCTTCCTTCTTGATGCTCAGCACTAGATTTCTAAGATCTCTGTAGAAGGCTTCTTTCGCGATATGTTCTGCCTGCAGAGTAGGAGCGTACACGCTGATGATGGTTAGATATTGGATTCCTTTCGTTTGTAAAGGCATGCGGAGGCTCATGAGGCGATCTGAATGACCAACTGGCAGGTATTGTAGCTTTCTGGAAACAGAGTTCTTTATCATGAAGCCAGCCCCTGAGAGTCGGCGTTCTTTCTCCCTTCCCGACCAGTAGAGTGTGTATCCCGCTCCGTGCTCCACGAGTGATCCTTGTTCTGCAAAGCGAACTTCACTGAGTGCTGCTATGTCAATTTCCAGCCTTGCCAGTTCCCTCGCCACTAGAGCTGTACGTCTTCGGGGGCGGTCGCTTTCATCTGAGTCCTGCATTGTCCGTACATTCCAGCATGCCACTTTCAAGTTTATAGTCCGTTTCCATTGCGTAGTCCGTCGTTGATTTATCCGTCCAGATTTTTCCCCTGTTTTCTTACCGCTGGTGTGAGATGTCCGTTGACCGTGGCTAGCCAACTGGGTGGGGGTGAGACAAACGTTTTTAGGTCCTCTTTTGCAGACCCGTCTCCATTCGGAACAAGCAGGCTATCCCTAGAAAAGGCTGCTTGGTCGTCTGGGGTAAACATACGAAAGCTATTGTTGTCTCCCTCAACAAGCTAGCGACCAGTATCCCAGACCGTCTACATGCAGAGTTCCGACTCCAGTGCCATCCTGCACCTGTCGTTTCGCAGTTGCTCTATCGCTGCAGGGCTTCCTTCCCGCCTGCGCTACGACCCTTTATAGTGTAGACCGGCTCGCGTGCACCAATCCCACTCTTTAGACCCAAGGAGGACACGAGATAGCTCAGTAGTCTGAGACGGTCCCGGCAACCATTGGGCTGTAGGTGTTATATTGTAGTTTCCCTCTCCTATCTTCTGGCTCAAAAGCCTGCTGTCGGAAGAACGACGGCAATTTTCCCATAGCTGGAGCACGGGTACAGAATGTTCAGCCATGGCCATGGACCCAGGGCCGGCGCACGACGAAGCTCTGCTTCTCCTAGTTGAACTGCCTGGCAAGGCTAACGAGTTCCAGCTACCCGGGTTTGAAATCAGAGTTGTCCTCCTAGATGGACAGCCATCCCAGGCTGACGAGTTCCATCTACCCGTAGCAACCGGTTATGGCGCCGGTGACCCGCCTCGCCCCTTTCCTATCAGTAGACAACAGGTTTGCCGGGTTTAGAGGGTATACCACTCGGGAAGGCCAGGATTTGGACTTGGTTGTCAGAGGCTATATTTTGCGCTTTGCCACATGAGGAGCTAATCCCCACACCCACCCCTCAGCTTAACACGAAGGAAGTCGTTATTCCATTATGAAATAGACCTCATCCCCAATCACAGCCATATTACAATCCTTGCATATTCGCAACTCTCGTGGTGTGCCACTGCGTCTCCCTCTTTCTATTTCCAACTCAAGATTACGAAGCATAATTCATGCAAATCAATCAATGTACATCAGAGCAACTGAACGTATCTTAGAACAAACTTCATGTTCAAACATAATATCGTATCGAAAATTTTAATTCCAAATAAGAGTTTTATCCAAGCAACAAGCACATTGATTACTGTCCAGTTTTGAATAAAAGCCTATTGGTAATAAATGTTTTGTAAAATAAACCCCTCGCAGTTCACGTACCCTTCATTCTAAGGTTGTTAATCTTGGCACCCTTCAAATATCAATGTATTTCAGAGAAAAAGACGGGGGTGGGGTGGTGGGGTGGTGGGGTGATATAAACTGGCTAAGGCAAACGATACCCCGGGTATAATGTAGCCCAGGCCTGGGCCAGTTCATACGAGGATATATTCTGGCCTAGGCCATTTCATACGGGGGTAAACTCTGGACACGGTAAGATCTGGCCTGTTACAACTGGTTCGGATCTCGGTAACGGCAACTGGTGGGTAAAGGGTGGAGATTTTTCCGATCTCCCAGATCAATAGATGCAAAGCCGTGCTAGTGCCTGAACCCCCTTCGTGTGTATACGCTCGCAGAAGATCCTGTAATTCATGTTAGTGTTCGGTGGGATATAGAAACAAGAACACATCCAGCATGCATACCCCGAAATCGGAGTATGGCTGCCTACATGGCGAGGTGAATGAAAACAAAACGGTCATACACGTAACATGTTTCATGTCTGTATGAATGTGTATGTGTGCATGACTGAAACCTGACTGAATGGCACAGGAAACGAATGATGAGCGTCCAATGGCAACTGTCAGTCGGCTCGACTCAGGTAGGTAGGCGGATATGCAAATAACTCCGTGTTTGTAAAGCGCTTGGAGCTTGATCTCCGACCGAGGATAGACGTTACATAAGTATTATGTGTCCATAGAACAGCTCCTTGGAGAGGGTCATGGTGGGAGCATGAAGCGCCGTTGAGCAGCAAGTGTCTTCCCTTGTAACGGCAGCCTGAACACCAGGCTTTCGGGAGAGGCTCAAGGTTCTTGTCCAGTGTGCTGTTGACGGCAGAGCCACCTCCTCTTCCCTGCGCTTATCCGGAGTCCTTTCCTGACCACAATAAAGTGTAGCCAGCTCCAGTATTGGTGACTGTCACATGCAGTGTGAGGCAGTGCACGCTTGTGGCCATCTGTGTCAGAAGACGATAAAGAAACAAGGACAGAAAAGTCCTGCATACCACATCAACAAAACTGTTTTTCGTAGCATACACTTTAATTTCAGCAGAGTTAATATAGACTCGTTCTTCAGTTTTCTACTCACTTTCTCCCTAATTGTCTGTCCATATACGCATACAAGCTAATCAGTTCGAATTAATTGAGAAACTAGCTATTTCAAACCAATGTCTATTTTCTCATTTCATTTCGTTCATACAACTATCAGACCAGACAAACCGCTGGCCAGTTTAAAGCACGTCGCTTGTCAGCACCATGTCACTTTACACAATTTATGTGGCACACTCTGCACCTCGCATTTCACTTTATCACACTGCTCCTCGGGCAGAAACACATTTCACTTTAACACACTTACCCTCGGGCAGAAACACATTTCACTTTAACACACTGCCCCTCGGGCAGAAACACATTTCACTTTAACACACTTACTCTCGGGCAGATAGAAACACATTTCACTTTAACACACTTACCCTCGGGCAGATAGAAACACATTTCACTTTAACACACTGCTCCTAGGGCAGAAATATATTTCACTTTAACACACTGCCCCTCGGGCAGGTAGAAACACATTTCACTTTAACACACTGCCCCTCGGGCAGATAGAAACACATTTCACTTTAACACACTGCCCCTCGGGCAGATAGAAACACATTTCACTTTAACACACTGCCCCTCGGGCAGATAGAAACACATTTCACTTTAACACACTGCCCCTCGGGCAGGTAGAACACATTTCACTTAACTTGTGGTGTTGCGTATATGGATTTGTCCGAACGCAGTGACGCCTCCTTGAGCTACTGAAACTGAAACTGAAACTCACTTTAACACACTGCCCCTCGGGCAGATAGAAACACATTTCACTTTAACACATTGCCCCTCGGGCAGATAGAAACACATTTCACTTTAACACACTTACCCTCGGGCAGATAGAAACACATTTCACTTTAACACACTTACCCTCGGGCAGGAAGAACACATTAATTTTCACTTTAAGACACTGCTCCTCGGGCAGATAGAAACACATTTCACTTAAAAACACTGCTCTTCGGGCAGGTAGAAACACAGTTCACTTTAACACACTTACCCTCGGGCAGGTAGAAACACATTTCACTTAAACACACTGCTCCTCGGGCAGGTAGAAACACATTTCACTTTAACACACTGCTCCTCGGGCAGGTAGAAACACATTTCTGAGTAGTTAAAGTATTGGACTTTCAATCTGAAGGTCCCGGGTTCAAATCTCGGTAACGGCGCCTGGTGGGTAAAGGGTGGAGATTTTTCCGATCTCCCAGGTCAACATATGTGCAGACCTGTTAGTGCCTGAACCCGCCTCGTGTATATACGCACACAGGAGATCAAATATGCACGTTAAAAATACTGTAATCCCTGTCAGCGTTCGGTTGGTCATAGAAACAGTAATGTACCTGGCAAGCACCCCCCCCCCCCGAAAACGGAGTACGGCTGCCTACATGGCGGGGTAAATAAACCAACAGTCATACACGTAAAATGTTGCATGTATGTATATGTGTGCGTGACTGAAACCTGATTGAATGACACAGGAAACGAATGATGAGCGCCCAAACGAATGATGGCAGTCGTCAGTCGGCTCTACCCAGGAAGGCAGCCTGTTGTGCAAATGACCTCGTGTTGTAAAGCGCTTGGAGCTTGGTCTTCGACCGAGGATAGGTGCTATATAAGTATCTATATCATTATCATTTCACTTTAATACACTCTGCAGTTCGGGCAGGTAGAAACACATTTCACTTGAACACATTCTGCACCTCGGGCAGGTAGAAACACAAGTCTCTTTAACACACCCTGGTCCTCGGGCAGGTAGAACACATGTCTCTTTAACACACTCTGCACCTTGGGCAGGTAAAAACACGTGTCTCCTTAACACACTCTGCACCATGGGCAGGTAAAAACGCATGTCTCTTTAACACACTCTGCACCTTGGGCAGGTAAAAACACATGTATCTTTAACACACTCTGCACCATGGACAGGTAAAAACACATGTCTCTTTAAAACACTTTGTAGTTCGGCCAGGTAAAAACACATGTCTGTTAAACACACTCTGCACCTCAGGCAGGTAAAAACACATGTCTGTTAAACACACTCTGCACCTCGGGCAGGTAGAACACATGTCACTTTAACACATTCTGCAGTTCGGGCAGGTAGAAAAATATTTCACTTTAAACTTACTTGTCAACTCGGGCAGGTAGAAACAATTTTTTCTCTCACCACCTCTACTTATTAGTGACATTCCAGGACGACCATCTGCGTCAACTTGGGGGTCGCTCTCGAGCCCTAACCATACCGTTTTCATCGTTGAATACGAACCTGGGCACCCTGTCTCCTACCAGCTGTACTTCACTACGGACCAGCACTGCTCACTCGAAACTATTAAAGCCAAGATGCACAACCAGAAGAGCGAATTAGGCCTAAACGCTTCGCGTGGGAACAGTCAAGTCCGCTTTACAGCAAAGTGAAAAGAACCCGAGGGGAGAAAAAAAAAAAAGCTGAAAATAAAAGAATCCAGAGTCGCTCCCGATGGCTGACTGTAATCTTCCCAGCGTGTGCCAGGAGTGTTTCACTGAGGGCGGCAACGTCTGGAGTTTGCGAGTAACGAGTACCATGACTCCCCTATAGACCCACCCACACACACACACACACACACACACTCACACACACACACACACACACACACACACACACACACACACACACACACACACACACACACAGAATAACAGTGACAATAACGACAAATGGTTTAATGGATCCATAATTCATTGGGAAAACAGAAGCCGTGTTTTAAAACAGAGAGAGAGAGAGAGAGAGAGAGAGAGAGAGAGAGAGAGAGAGAGAGAGAGAGAGAGAGAGAGAGAGAGATGTGTGTTTATGTGTGTGTGTGTGTGTGTGTGCGCGCGCGCGCTCGTGTGTGCGTGTGCGTGTGCGTATGTGCGTGCGTGGTGCATGTGTGTGTAATATGTGTATATACTTGACTAAATAAATATATAAACGCAACACACACACCCCCCCACACACACACACTATATATATATATATATATATATATATATATATATATATATATAAACAGAGAGAGAGAGAGAGAGAGAGAGAGAGAGAGAGAGACATACATACATACATACATACATACATACATACATACAGGGACAGACGGAACAATGAACAACCAACAAAGGTTAAGGTTCATGAACTACAATGTACAATTGTGAGCGTGAAACAAAAGAGTACACTGACATAGCTCTACGAGGTAGAACGTGTTTTCTTATTCATTTATTTATTCATTTCTTGTTTTGTTTTTACTTTAGCACGCTGCATTTTGTATCTGAGATGCAAAAGAATATAAAGTCAGTCTTCGTTGTATTTGATTATTTACTTGAGTGTTTTTACTCCAGCGTACTGCATTTATGTCTGAGATGTATGTGCATGTAAAGGTAGATTTAGTTATATGTGGCTAATTCATTGAACATTTTATCAGTGGTGTTCAAATAGCATTTCATTTGATTAAATAACTGGTTTACTTCCTTTGATTTGTTTCAATTTTATTTACTTTATCTTATCCTTTGATTTCATATTGTTGCTTAATATCCATCCATTATTATTATTTCTTCTCGGTTGTGGAATTTTCCCAGTTTGGATACAAAGAATGTGTTGTGGCAGCTTGTGCTGTGTCAGAGATATGTTTATGAATTTGTGTTTTCACAGGATACCAAACTTTGTGTTGCACTGTGGATGAAACGCATCTAAAATAGTCTTTTTGTCGCCTTTTCATCAGCACAAGTGTGAACTATTTCTCTTTTCTTGATGATAATAATAATGACAATAATGATGATAATAGTGTACATTTATATAGCGCCCTTTCTCTCTAAGAGCTCAGGGCACTTTACATGAAAGAAAAAGTAACAAATTACATGAATCATCCATGGCGACACTTTCTCAAAACCCCTCCTTCCCCGCCGCCCCACTCTCCCTCCCTCATTCGTCATGCATTCAAAGTGAACTGAAATGGATGGTGTTGGAGAAGAATGAAGCTGAGAGTGCTTACAGATATTTGTTTAGTGATGAGCGAAAGGGAGAGATACAAGTAGATGATGAAAGATTGTAGTCAAGTCTTTTTACATATTTCTGCTTGAGTTATTCACATTGCCACAATTGTGTTGTTTGCGTTTCATTCCAATGTTTAATTTGATGTCAATGCACCGCACTAATCCGTCATATCCAATACAATAGACAGATGTCAGTTTCAGTGTCCTCACTGTCGATGTCTTCACTAACGCCACTGTCATTACCATGATCGTCGTTGTCGTTGTCCCCCTCTTTCCCTGTTCTTTTTCTCTCTCTCGTTTTCCTCTGATATTTGTATTGCGAAAAGACAAGAAACCAACCCCGACGACAAAGGAATTTGTGTTTGCATAAAACCGAGGGGGTCCTCCCACGCTTTCTCACACATTGAGCGACCACGCTTTCTCAGAATCTCATACTTTCTCTCAAAGTGAGAGAAAGTGTGGGATTGCGAGAAAGCGCGGAGAATCATGATGTCTGAATGGCCCAACCTATAGCTTTCGTCGTTAAAAATGCAATATTTGTCTTCATCCACCTCTTCTGCTTGTAGAACTTTAACGGTGACTGTTAGCAGCGGTGAAAAGCTGTCATCGTCGTCTCCTGTGTCGTTCGTACGGAAAGAGTTAAAAAGTCAGTGCAGGAATTGTCATCGTGAATAAAAACTGGATCCTGTTGTGAAGAGCGTGTAACAATCGATCTTCGCCTGGCGTGAATGTTCCTCCTGCATACTTCATGTTCCAGTGCAGACACTCGTCGTCAGAGCATTACAGACAATAACATTGTATTGTATTGTATTGTATTGTATTGCATTGTATTTGATAACTGTATTGCATTGGATTGTATCACTTTTTTGTCATAACGTATTTCTGTGTGAAATTCGGGCTGCTCTCACCAGGGAGAGCATGTTGCCACAGTTCATTGCAACCCACACTTTCTCTCTCCTGTTATTCTGTCTGTACTTTTACTAACAAGGTGGATTTTCGTACATGAATTTGCCACAGATGACCCCATTGTTGTCGAAGGCTGTTTTACGTACGCTAAGTGCATGCTGCACACGAGACCCCGGTTTATCGTCTCATCCGAATGACTTTCACCCAGACGACCATTCCAGGTCTTGTGAAGGGAGCAGTAAAAATCTGGTCTGTTTGTGCGTCTCGTTCCCGTGGACACATTTCCTAGTGAAGCACATTACTGCTGGGTCGTCTCTCCTTTCAAACACAGTGTCTTCATTACTGCTGTGTCGTCCCTCCTTTCAAACACAGTGTCTTCATTACTGCTGTGTCGTCCCTCCTTTCAAACACAGTGTCTTCATTACTGCTGGGTCGTCTCTCCTTTCAAACACAGTGTCTTCATTACTGCTGTGTCGTCTCTCCTTTCAAACACAGTGTCTTCATTACTGCTGTGTCGTCCCTCCTTTCAAACACAGTGTCTTCATTACTGCTGTGTCGCCTCTCCTTTCAAACACAGTGTCTTCATTACTGCTGTGTCGTCCCTCCTTTCAAACACAGTGCATTCACTACTGCTGTGTCGTCTCTCCTTTCAAACACAGTGTCTTCATTACTGCTGGGTCGTCTCTCCTTTCAAACACAGTGTCTTCATTACTGCTGTCTCGTCTCTCCTTTCAAACACAGTGTCTTCATAGAATCGTAAAAATAACAATATGTGTAAATGTATCTTTCCCTGCCATCCATTCATAATTCGTTGTCTGTTTCCTGTTCATGGATAGTTCATGTGGTCCAATGTGCTGCTTTATGGTTTGGTGCACTTGTTCATTGGTGATGTGTTCAGTGCATCCGTGTGATTACACATCATTTCCGTTGAACAGTTCCTAGGTTCAGTCAATTGATCAGTAGTGATGGTGATGTTGTGCCTGGCCACTGGCTAGGTTTTCTTAGTGCTCATTTCTGATGCATATCTAGCTGATATTTCATCCAGTCATTTAACAAGCTCGGTAAGTTCTTGCTCTTCGATGTCATCTACAAAGTAAAGGTTCGTGATGGTTCTTCCTCCAGTTCTGACTGTGCTGACATGATCTTCATGTGCGTCAGTCATGACACATTCTAGTAATGTGTTGAACAACGCGGGGGGCAGCCCTGTCAGATTCTAACTGAAATATATAATCACTCATCAGTAGCATCTTTTCCCTGTTTAGTGATATTAGACGAAAATAAATGTGCATGTGCCCATGGGAGATGAGGCTTGAGGTACATGAGAAGAGGTGGTGCGATCACTGCAGTGAGCATTGGAAAATTGGAAAAGGAAGAGCTACGAAGGACTGTACTGACTAACAGTGAATTATAACAGTTTTCAAGGTTGAATTATAAGTGTGTGTGTGTGTGTGTGTGTGTGTGTGTGTGTGTGTGTGTGTGTGTGTGTGTGTGTGTGTGTGTGTGTGTGTGTGTGTGTGTGTGTGTGTGTGTTTGAGGAGAGTTCTGTGCATGTGCAATTGCATCTGTATATATGTGTGTGCGTGTGTGTGTCTGTGTGTGTGCGTCATGGGAGCTGCTATACGTAGGAATGTGTGTGTGTGTGTGTGTGTGTGTGTGTGTGTGTGTGTGTTGAGTCAGGTCAGAGACTCTTCTCTGCTACTGGTAACCATGTAACCCAGTACTGCCTGCTGCATGTGGGGAGCAAACGTAACATCATAATCCGATCTGGAGAGGGACAGCCTCTGCCAGACTTGGGAGAGCATTTATGATGGCTTTTAGTGGAGGTGGTTGCTGACTGTACATAACGTGCGGCTCGCATGGCCTACCGATTCGTGGATACGCCCTGGCGCCCATGAACCAGTCTCCATGTATGGGTCAAATACAAAGAGGTCATCCCAACTGTGGAGCAAGCGGCTGAGACATCTCCCAATGGCTGCAATGACGGATGATGATGCCAAACAATGGGTAGGGAGACTTGAGAGCACATCACAAGAACTGCCGTGGATCCACAACATTTCGGGGTTGTTTCCCTGGAGTGTGAAGCCTGCATTCGGCGGACTACGAGGAAGAAACCGTCATTGGTTCAACGGAATGCGCCGTGGACTGCTAAAAGGGCGCAGTGAGACACATGCAGTACCCTGTCGGCCATCCACTGCATCCTGACCCATTTCCAGCCGTCTCGACTATGTCTTGCCACTTGTTCCAGATAGACCGGGTCGAGGGAGTGAGGCTGACGACCTGCACAACTCTCCCTCACTTTAATTCAAGTCAAGCAGATGTCACGACGTCAAACTACATCGCGCAAATCCTAAAGTGCTGTGGCGATTGGGGATTTGCAAAGCAGCAGGTGTGGATACACTGGAAGCTGTAGTCAAGAAACCTGCACACAGGCGGCCCAGGGCATAGGGTGACTCTCAACTGGACTCAAGCAGCAGTGGAGTTCGGCAGCCCCCTGAATGTCTGAGCAGCCCTTTTTAGGATCGCTCACCTCCATGGAGGAAGGGGCTAGAAAAGGTGCCTCAAACATAGCCTGCTTCACTTCTCCCTGGCCAGCTTACCACGACTGGTGGGGATCCCTCATAGTGGTTGACAAACAAAAGAAAAGAAAGTGATGGTGCTCCACCTTGGCACATGGAACGTGAGAACTCTGCTGGGTAACATCAAGGCAGATAGACCAGAGAGAAGAACTGCACTGGTTGCTAAAGAGGTAACTCGCTACAACGTGGACATAGCAGCTCTTAGCGAAATGCGCCTAGCAGACAAGGGCCAGCTTACAGAACGTGGTGCTGGATACACGTTCTTCTGGAGTGTTGCTGAACGACGAAAAGCAGGCATGGAATTTGCCATCAAATCTCACCTTGCCTGTAAACTCACCGAGCTTCCACAGGGTATCAATGACCGCCTGATGACATTTCAGCTCCCACTTTCAAACAAGAAGAGTGCAATGCTGATTATTGCCTACGCTCCCACCATGACCAACCCAGATAACATTAAAGACAAGTTCTGTGAAGAACTCGACGCCCTCATTTCAGCAGTCCCACAGTCAGAGAAGTTCATTGTTCTTGGGGACTTCAATGCCAGAGTAGGGACAGACTACCAAACCTGGGAAGGGATCATTGAAAGACACGGCACTGGCAAGTGTTACAGCAACGGCCTTCTGCTCCTCAAGAGGTGTGGCACACAACCTTGTCATCACCAACACCCTGTTCCGCCTACCACCTGTATGAAGACGCCATGGGTGCACCCTTGCTTGAGGCACTGGCATCTTAGAGACTACGTCATCACCAGGAAGAGGGACAGGCTGGACGTCAGAGTGACGAGAGCCATGTGTGGTGCTGACTGCTGGACTGGCAACCCCAAAAAACCAGAACTGGTTTGATGAGAATGATGAAGAAATAGAGGCACTGATAAAAGAGAAAAATCAACTGTTCGGTGTGCATCATAACGACCCCACGTCGCAAGCCCTTGCTAACGCAAAAAGAAAGGTGGAGAAGAAACTTTGTGAGATGCAGGACAGCTGGTTCAGCAAGAAGGTGGATGAAATCCAAGGCTACACAGACAGCCGCGTCACTAAGCGTTTCCATGATGTGCTTAAGGCTGTATACGGACCCCAGTCTTCCGTCTCCTCACCACTCCTCAACACAGATGGGACGCAGCTGCTGACAGAGAAGAAGCAGATTCTGGAGCGGTAGGCTGAGCACTTCAACAACGTCCTCAACCGTCCTGCCAACATTAACGACAAGGCCATTGCTCACCTGCCCCAGGTAGAGATCAACGAAGACGTCGACACCCTTCCCATAGAAGGTGAAGTCAGGAAGGCAGTGAAACAACTCTCCTGTGGCCAGGATTCAATACATCCCTGCTGAGGTATACAAAGCAGGAGGCCTTGCCATGATGCAAAAGATGACTGAACTCTTCCAGTCCATGTGGAACGAGGGACAGATCCCGCAATAGCTGAAAGATGCCAGCATAGTCCACATCTGCAAGAGAAATGGCAATCTCCAGTCTTCCAATAACCACTGAGGCATCTCCCTCAAAATGCCAGGAAAAATGCCAGGAGCAACACAGCAACCTCTTCATGAGCTTTGTTGAACTGACCAAAGCTTTTGATACAGTCAGCAGAGAAGGCTTGTGGAAGATTATGGAGAAGTTTGGCTGCCCCAGTAAGCTCACCACAATCGTCCGGCAGTTCCACGACCGCATGATGGTGAAAGTTTTAGACGATGGAGTCGAGTCAGAAGCCTTCCCAGTGACATACAACGTCAAACATGGCTGCCTTCTCGCCCAGACTGTTCAGTATGGTATTCTCTGCCATGCTGACATATGCCTTCCATGACTGTGAAGAAGGAATCCACGTCAGGCACAGAGGACTGACGGGAGATTGTTCAACCTCAAGCACCTGCAGGCTGTTATAAAGGTGAGAGACCATCATCAGAGACTTCTTGTTTGCTGATGACTGTGCATTCAGTGCAGCACAGAGCAGAAGATGCAGTGTGAAATGAACTGCTTCTCACAAGCCTGCGACAACTTCGGTCTCACCATCAGCACCAAAAAGACCAAAGTTATGATCCAGCCTGCCCCAGGAAAGACATACCAGGAGCTGCGTATCACAGTGAAGGGGCAGAACCTTCAGGCAGTCGACAACTTCACCTACCTGGGCAGCATGCTCTCTCATGCTGTAAACATTGATGCTGAGGTCAACAACGCCAATGCCAGAGCTGCCTTTGGGAGACTCCGTGAGAACGTTTGGGAGCAGAGAGAACAATGCTACCATCAGGCTGAAGGCCTACTGTGCAGTGGTCCTTACCACCCTCCTTTAAGCCAGCGAGACCTGAACTGTCTACAGCAGACTTGCCAAACAGCTCAATTGCTTCCACCTGAGCTGTCTTTACAAACTCCTCCACATGAGGTGGCCGGACAAACTCCCCAACACAGACGTCCTGGAACGAGGTGGCCTCTGCAGCATCTACACCCTCCCGCAGAAAGACCAAGCCAGGTGGGCTGGACATGTGGTCAGAATGCCAGACAGCCGACTGCCTAAGCAGCTGCTGAACGGAGAACTGTCAGGGCAAGCACTCAGTTGGAGGGCGGAAGAAACACTTCAAAGACTTCCTCAAAGAGTCCTGCATCAACATCAACATGTGGGCGACACTTGCTCTGGACCGTCCAGCTTGGTTCGGCAAGATTACCACAGGAGCCCATGCAGCTGAAGCCAGGCACATCACCGAGGTGCAACGAAAGCATGCTGTGTGCAAGGCCTGAGCTGCATCCACTGCCATGACAGCACTCACTAACTTGTGTCCCACATGTGGGCAAGCCATCAGGGCCTAGATTGGCCTCTTCAGTCACCTCCGGAGCCACAGCCACCAATCTTCTGATATTTGAAGCCACGGTCATCTTCGACTCCGAAGGACGCACATCACATTGGATTCAAGATTCAATTGTACGTCAAAGCAGTCATTGAATGATCTCCTCCAAGTGACCAAAAACTACAGGAGATTAGGGAAAAAGAGGATCAGATGCTATTTTCAGTCAAGTTGAAAACTGCTGCCATACACAGTGGCTGGAAAAAGGGAGACGTGATCCAGCACTTAAACAGTACTGCACAGTACGAAATGAACCGGCAGTACTGCATTACTTATGTATCAACATGAAAACAGGGAAGCCACAAGAGCTGCTAAAGCTATCAAAATGCTGGTGAACAAGGTGCATACTTAGCCTTTCTGAACTACTGTTCCACACCTCTTCAACATGGAATAAGTCCTGCAGAACTGCTGACGGGAAGAAAATTCAGAACGAGAAGACCAACTATTCTAATGCATCATGTACCAGGAGAAAGTAATGTGAAGCAGTGTCAGGAGACTAATGCAAAATTGGAGAAAGAGAGAGACAGACAGACAGACAGACAGAGACAGAGAGAGAGAGACTTTAACCGGCGACACGAAGCAAGACCATTGCCGCAGCAGACAGGGCAACCTGTTTGGATCAAAACTTCAACAGAAACTGAAGCAATAGTAGTGAGGCAGTCATCATCAACATCAGTTCAGTGCAGTATGTCCTACAATATACAGACCAAACTGCTGACATCTACAATGCAGAAATAGTCAAAAAGTTCAAGAAAATAGGCACCATCTCTTCCGTGGTAGTCTGTAACATTCTGGAGATGAACCAGTCTGTGTTCTAAAGGATGGAAGTGCAGTCCAAGACTGGAAGCATACAGGTGTCACACTGGTATTCTGCTGTCTGAAATAAGGTGAACAATGGTGTGTGAAGTCTATTTCTTGCAAGACATAGTCACTGGTCCTCTTCAAAGGCAGTTCTCACTTCGGAAATGAGCTACCCACATGCTGGTCTGGTTTGTGACTTTGTCTTGTCAGTGGATGCTCATGATCCTGTGCAGTGATCTCGTATAGAACTGTTTTAGCTACTTGATGTGCCAACGATATAGGATCCATGGTTCATACCCATAGAGGGGTGAAGAAATGACGAAAGCATTGTAGACCCAGATCTTTGTGTACAGTCTGATTCCTTTCTGCTGGAGGACCTTCACTCTCAGTCTTGCAAGTGCTTGACTGGCCTTTTGGTTTATGGATGTGATCTCTTCATCCAGTGAACCATATGTGGAGATTATGCTGCCCAGGCATGTACTTGAAGTTCTCCATGCACTTCAGCTGACCGGTCTATAGTGATGTTTCGCTAGGGCATGGGAAACTACATCTCTACTGAGTCAGAATTGCATTGGTTTTCATGATGATCAACCACCAACTGTTGTTTTTATAAATGGCTAACATTTGGAATGCCACAGAACCACTCAAATTGTAGATCATCTATAGGTTGTTAGTTGGATAATTGTACAAAGACCAGGACAATTTTCGTTGCTTGTGTTTTATTGAGATAGTTGTTCAAAGTGTTTGGTCTAGACAACGAGTTAAACAAGGAAGATAAAAATGAATATTGGCACCAGTGAAAGTGTTATTATTGTTGTTAAACGTGTTAATATTTCAACCTCAGTAAGGGGGAAGCACAGCAATGGTTCTTAGTTGCATGTAAACAAATCTCACTCCAGTATTCACAATACTATCCAATCAGAAATCAGGAACGTTAATAACTGGAACACGATACTGGAGTGTCTGCTTTAACAAGCCCTCAGGCAGTTGTTCTGACTTCAAAGTAATCATCACCCACATCACACAACAAAGACTAACCAAAGGAACTGGAGGAGTATGTTGAGGATCGATCACGCTGGAGAGCCATAGTCCGTCAAGCCTCTGCCAATTTTGTAGAGGCTCAGCATCAAAAGCTTATGGCTGCAAAGGAACATTGCCACAGTGTAACACCGGCAGTGACCACAGCTGACTTCCAGCGCCCCACCACTCCACACTCAGCGCCTTCAGACTGAAGGCATTGAACCACCTCCGACGTGAACTACAGAAATAAATAATAATAATAATAGATAAAAAAAAAAAAAAAAAAAGACAATGATGATAAATAAGCAAATAAATGTAAAACATGGAGACACACATTCACACATACACCCACATATGCATAACAGATATGCACCAAACATGCAGTTTCACATATATGAAAGCACAGTCAAATACACATAAATGTACATGAGCCCCAACACACACACACACACACACACACACACACACAGATGAACACTTACTTGTACAAGCACACACACATATGCCCATATCCCCCACCCCCAACCCCACACACATATATACAAAGATATATATATATATATATATATATATATATACAAAGATATATATATATATATATATATATATATATATATATATATACACACACACACCCGCAGGTTCCAATGTTCCGTTGTTCCCACAGTGTAGGCATGCATTCACTTACATGCCTCATCCTCTACCCCCCTCCGCCCGCAACCTCCCCCCCCTCACACACACACACACACATACACACACGCACGTGCACAGAACTCTCCTGACACTTGTGTACACTTACACCCTCGCACATGCACAAACGCACTCAAACACACAAACCCACACATACACACAAACACACACATACATACACGCACAGAGGCTGCAACTGATTGGCCGCAAGAGGGATGGGAAAAGATCTCTGATGCCAAGAACGTGGCGTCTAGTGTGTTGCTCAGTCTAATGTATTTGGAAAAGCCCACAGAGACTCTGTTCCGTTTTGAAGAAATTTGCGCAGTGTTGGTTTGGAAATGATGCCGATATTTGTTTGATTTGCAAAGCATCGTGCTCTACCTTTCATGCTAGACTTACGGCCACTCCCTCTCTCTGCTTTTATTTCTTTGAGGCGAGATCAATGGTGCGATGGCCTTGTACCTGTTCTTTTTGATATTCTTTGACTTTTCTGAAGATTTCCGATTTTCCTAGATGTAGGCCGCTCGTTGGTGTTGCGATACCAGCAAGTCTGTCAGCTCGCTCATTTCCCTTAACACCTGCATGTCCCGGGCAGTATGACCATGTGAGTTTTTTAATCTGAAAGTTGCGCATTGCCTTATGCCACTCTGGGCTTCCCATTCCAATTTTCTGTATGAGGTTCACTGAGTCGGTTAGAATCATGGCATGTTGGTTTCCGGGCATATGGATGGACGATAGCCACTGGAGGGTATGTGTCACAGCTTCAGCTTCCATCGTTAGGCTGGAAGTTTTGACTTCGTAGGCAGCATTCTCTTCCCTAATTGTTTTTCTATTTTGTTTCGCAGTGAATCCCCAACGGGATTGGTGTTTGGTGACTGAGCCATCTGTGTATATGATGATGCCCTCTTCCTTACTGTTTTCTTTTATGAGCAGCTTCACTTCCGCATCAGTTTTGCCCTCTGGCCATTTCCGACAATGTCTTCCTAGAATGGCTGTGTTGAATAGATGGTTAAGGTTTTCGGGGTTTTTCTCCCATTCTTTTGTTTCTTTCAGGTCTTGTAGTCAGCATACTAGCTGGATTGTGTCTTCTGCTTGCCCTATCCATGATCCTCCTCGTCCTAGACGGCTGCCTTTTGGTTCTTTGACTGCGTTATGCAGTGGGTTTTGAGGGTTTTCTAATGCTTTGAAGTAGGCCTTAACCTGTTCTAACTCGTTTCTGGCCTGCACTGAAGGAAGGTCAAGCAGGTATTGCATGGTTTCTGTAGGCGTGTCTTTTGTTGTTGCAAAGATCAGCCTCATAGCTTCATTTTGAACTCTTTCTAATTTTAGGAGGTTGCTCTGAGATGGTGTTGTTAGCTCAAGTCTGTAATTGCTAAATGCAGGTCAATTTCTCCCAGCTATGTTCACCTTATTTTCGTGAGGATTGGTGAAGGAGAATGATGTGACAGAGTTGTTTACTGGTCTAGAGCTCGGGTTTAGAGGTGGGTAATGAAAGATGGCAGATGGGTGTGAACAATGTGGTGGTGGAACTTGATAATTATGAGAGATCAGGATCATCTATATCTTTGCCACTGGGGAATATATTTCATGCGTTGCTTTGATAAACCATTCTGTGGTAACTCTGGTAATCATTGCTTCTTGGCATCTTTCTGGGTTGGTCTTCTGGGAAGAGTTAGGAAGTGTCTTTTTTGTCTTCATGACCCATGTGCCAAGTGGCTTTTAGGTTGCATGCGCGTTTTGCTATTCCTTTGGTGCTTGGGTGGATCAAGTTATAATGCAGGGCAATCTGAGGGGCACCTGTTGGTGTTGTAAAGGTGGAGCCTTCATCCACGTGTAAAGCACGCAGTTTGTCACACGCTGCCTGTAGGTTGCAGTTTGATGAGTTCACTCCAACGTGAACGTCGACGAGCTCAATATCTTGTGAGGATGGGCAGATGCTTAACCAACAAAATAATCTTTTACTGTTATACCTGGGACACAAATTTTGTACATGAATTTATTTCGTGGGGTAAGCCTTTTAGAATTGGCAAACAGAAGGGTTGAACCCCCAATGAGAAGTATCTTTGCTTTTTCAGGAATTGTGATAACTGCCTAAATATGTCCCGGGAAGTTATTTTGTTGGTCTATGAGAGTCTCCGAAATTAGTGGGTCTTATTGTCCTCTGGGATGTATTTTGATGCTTTTGAGCATCATTTTTTCTGGGTTTCATTAATAATTTTTTTTTTTTAAATCAGTTGATAATTATGGATGATTTTAGAATTGGTATGAACATGTGACTGAAGATCCATCTCGGGTTTCAGAGATGCAGTGTTTCATTTTTGGAAGACTTATGCTGGGATTGATCCTGTTGGCATGTACCAGTGATGATACTTGTAGTGATGTGCTTGTAGTAATGTACTTGCAGTGATGATACTTGTAGTGATGTACGTGTAGTGATGATACTTGTAGTGATGATACCTGTAATGATGTACTTGTAGTGATGTACTTGTACTGATGGTACTTGTAGTGATGATACCTGTAATGATGTACTTGTAGTGATGCACTTGTACTGATTATACTTGTAGTGGTGATACCTGTAATGATGTACTTGCAGTGATGATACTTGTAGTGATGTACTTGTAGTGATGGGTGAGCTGGGTGCTGTCAATGAGGTCTAAACCCCAGCATCTTCTGACTGTTTTGATTTGTCCTTTTTTTCAGATTGTAGAGTTCTGACTTACGTTGTTTATGAATTGATTCATTTCTTCATAAAATGTATTAGATCGATTATTTGTCATTCCAGATCTTCTGTGTCGTTATTCATCATTTCCGTATCATTTCTGCATGACATACGAAGGTTTTGGGGTGGGGTTTTTTTGTGTTTTTTGTTGTTGTTTTTTGTATATACTTTTGCATCCTCGTAAAGAACTGTTGTCTTGCTTTCTCTTTCGGTTTGTGCAGCATGACGACTTTCAAGTTTTTGTTGGATATGATCCAATCGAATGTCATAAAACAAAGGACATGTATTTGGGTGAAAATGTTTTTCCTTTTGATGTCCATCAGTGCACACATCTGCGTATACTGTGTTTCTTTGTATTCATCTTCAGTTCACGTACGTCAGCTGTTTTTTTTTTTTTTTCTTCATCATGATGCCATGGGTCGCCTCAGACGTTTTGTCATAACCTTTTTTCATCATCACGGGAGTTGGAATATGGATAATCAACCTTGCTTTTTGAAGTGCTGTCAAACTGTACATCGTCACACAGCAGGGATGACAAAGACCAAGTGCCAGGGGAGTTCCATATAACCTCGATACATAATCATTCGTAACATCATCATCACCAAATAAATGTAATTGGCGTGGTCAAAAGGGACTGAGTTGCTCTATTCCATAGTCTCCAGGAATGTGGAGACGAATGTTTTCAATACTTCACATTCAAGGTGATTCCAGTTTCCACATTTTTGCCTGACAAAGTACAGTGCCGCGAGAATGATTGGCAAAAAAACCCAGAGATAGTTCATTGAACCACAGTGCAGGCTAAACGTAGTCTGTGCAGGAATTGGTGGAGGGTCATTTATGGTAGAAATGCCTTAACCATTTACGTCATAATCGGTAGTTTCAAACCTAATGGTGGATTCACAAATTGCTGAATATCACTTCTTCACTGGAACAAAGAAATCGTTTCTGAATTTAGTCTCTGGTGGGATGGGAAGGATTTTTTTTTTTTTTTTCAATATACTGTTGTGTCGTCAAAACGTCAAAAATATATATCTATTACAAATGAAAAAGATACAGGGCTCCCTTGCATTTTTCTGAACTCAGGGCTACTCCGTCATTCCATTGTTTATCACATGAATCAAAAACTGTTTTAGATTTTTTTTAAAATCTAAACCTGTTTCTGATCATTCTAATTTGGATCTAAATCTTTTTTTTTTTTTTTTTTTCTTTTTTTTTAATCGGATTTGAAACTTTTCATGAAGTTCAAGCTTCCAGACACAAAACGTTCACGCTGGCCCTGGCATGATAAAGACATTCACCACAGCACATATCAATCGTGATCATTCTCGGAATCAGTACTGACCTTGGAAATATGCATGTAGAGAGACAGAGACAGAGACAGAGATCGGATGGGAGGCGGGAAGAAAGCACATGCAGAAGTGAGAGGGACGGAGGTCTACGTGTAAGAAAAACTAGAGTATAGTTTTATCTATCATTTCGTGATTGAGTTAGCACATTTACATCCATGCACACATCAAGTGTCAAATATATTTAAAAGCAAAACAAAACAAAACAAAAACAATGTTAAATAAAGCTCACAAAATGAAATTCAAGCAACTGTCCGCACTAAACTGGAAACTACTGGGTTACCAGATGGCTATCTTGCGTCATTTTGGATCTAGGTTCCATGGCACTGGCCAGTGTGTTGTGCAAGTGGCCGCCTGTCTTGCAAGTGGCCACCTGTCTTGTCAAGTGGTGAACGGGTCAAACTCGGGTGGGGAATCCCAGATGACCCTGCGTGCCCAATCTGCCATGGCAAACAAACAGCGGAACATGTCCTCAGCTCATGCAAAGTGGCGCTGAGCCAAGGACGGTACACATGGAAGCACAACCAAGTGCTAAAAGAAATTGCACACGTGGTGAGCACTGTCCAAGGAGCACCAACCCCACCAGATGTTCCAGTAGAGTTCCGCTCGGCAGAAGGCAATAAAGTGTGGCCAGGAACAGCATCCAAAGTTTCCACAGCACGAAAATGTGGGCTGCTTGATGGTGCCCAAGATTGGGAATGCACAGTTGACCTACCAGAGGGGAAGAAACACCCGGAAATCATCGGCAAGAGCGGCATGAGACCTGACATAGTACACCACTCCAAGGCAACGAAACAAGCGATTCTGATTGAGCTGATGCCATACTAAAGCAGAATGGAGGAAGCCCACATCTACCAGACCGAGAAGTATGCTATTTTAGCCAGCAACCTGAGAGAATCTGGCTCCAAGCCAAACTCCTCGCCATAGAGATTGGTGCAAGAGGGTTTGTGGGCGCATCTGCCTACAGCCTCATGAAACAGCTGTATGTTTCTGGCAGAGAGAAGACATGGGCTCTCAAGACAATGGCACAAGCAGCAGAAAAGAGTTCCAGCTGGATCTGGTCGAGGGGGAATGAAAGTGAACTTCATAAGGATTGAATTTCCCAACTCAAACTAGGCATATGATGGCTCAGTGGTTAAAACGTCTGCCAGAAAAAAGTGACTCAGTCCTGAAGTTGCAACCACCCTGGAGACGCGGGTTCGAACCTGCTGAAGATCAGGTAAAAAAAAAAAAAAAAAAGCAATACAAGTGCATCCAGGAGTCGTGACCTGGGTGCAACCTGGCCCCTTAGAGTGTAAGGAGTTAGCGCTTGACTGAAGAGTGTGTACTATCCAGCTCTCCATAAACTTTCTTATCACTATATACATGTACATATATATATATATATAGTATTATGTTCATGATATGATATTTTATCATATTCAACAAAATCACACACGCACACACACACACACACACACACACATATATATATATATATATATAGCCAGCAACCTGAGAGAATCTAGCTTCCAAGCTCTCTCTCTCTCTCTCTATGCTCTCAAAGGTGAGACGTGACAGTGAGGACGTGTGTTTGTGAGCTCCTGCTATTTTTGTCAAATTTACACACCTGTGTGATTTTCTAGTTCTGAGATTTTGTTCAAAGGTTGGTGATACATTATGCCTGTCTCTCCTTTACAATTCAGGGGCGTGTGTGGCAGTTTTCTGTCAGTATTCATTTCTTTCATGTTCAGCCGAGCAAAATTTAAGGCCGCCATGTATCTGCGAGTGTTGACCTTGCGGAGCAGAACGGACGGTGTCATGGCAGGTATGCTCCTCTTTCTGTTATACATGGGAAATTTGATCCATCAGTGTGGTGACGTTGAACTGAACCCCGGACCTCCAAAACAAGACTCTTTGAGACAGACACGACTGATGAGTAACAGTGGACAAAGACGAGCTAGCACTGACCAAGTGTCTGAAAAACTGAATGATGACCCCACTATGAAAGATGTTATGTCAATGCTGTTGGGCTTCAATGCAAGATTTGATGACCTGAAAAATGACATGACAGACTTGAAGGAATCGTATTCTGACCTTAAACAAGAAGTGCACGATATAGCAAATAATGTTAAAAGCTTGAGGGAAGAAAACGAGGCCTTGAAAGAAGAAAACTGTATTTTGAAAAAGAAAGTAGAAGGTTTAGAGAAAAAGGTTGATGATTTGGAAGGTCGATCAAAGCGTAATAATTTGATTATCCATGGTATATCAAGACATAAAAACGAAACATGGCAAGACTGTGAGGAATTGGTAAATGAGATGCTAGTGGATAAGTTAGAGATGTCAGACACAGTAGAATTTGACAGAGTACATCGTGTGAATGCCAGTCCTAATTCCCCCATCGTTGCATGCTGTACGTTTTACAAAGACAAGGTAAAGGTTCTTAAAGAAAAGAGCAAGTTAAAGGGAAGTACTGTCTTCATTGGTGAGGATCTCTCTGCTAAAGTCAGAGAAATCAGGAAGAAACTTACCCCTAATCTTAAGGCAGCCTGAGATCAAGGAAAGAAAGCTACCATGGTGTACGATCACTTAGTGATCGAGGGGAAAAAGTTCTACCTAGACACTGATGACAGACTGAAAGAAGCAGCATAGGATTCCGGCCGGCCCGTCAAATTGCTGGAATTGTCATTTTCTAACAATGTAAACATTTTAGTGAAGGTGTCAGTTTCTAATCATGACATATATGCAAAGGGGACAAATTTAAACTCAGCACCGGGTACAGACTCTGTGTGTCAAACTGGGGGCCGAGCGGCGGCTGGCAACAAGCCAACCAGACCTGTGTCAGATGAAAGTGAATTTGTTGCCAACAGGGAGGATGGAGAGTGTGGTGACCTGGTCACTGACAGTCCGATGTGTGCTGAACATTACGTGCACGGGAATCACAACAGGCCAAATAACTTTCCACGGCGTGATGAACGCTTTCCGGGATTTCCCGTTGATGTCAGCATAGGTGGTTTGAAATCGTGTGATGTATGTGTTGTGAATGAAAAAAAAGTGTATAGTTTTGATAATAAATATAAATGTCTTGCTACTGATGTTGACACGTTGTCTTTTCCAAATTCAGATTTTTCTTTTTCTAATACATTTGATCATGGTTGTGAAAGTAACGTAACTAGTGATCAATGTGTGAGAGGTTCTGTTGATTGCAATGACGAGTGTGTGATTGCGGGTGAAGACACAGTGAAAAAATGTGACAGTGAATCTCGCACAGCTGGGGAAGACGTGAGAGAGTGTGAGGGAGGGAGCAGCAATGAGAGAATGAATAAGAGTGGTGATGAGAGTTCTGATTGTTACGTGAATGAGAGTGGGGTGGGCGGTGAGGACAGTTTGAGCTCTGTTGCAGGAAAATTGGACTTTTTGTTGAATAAACTGTCTTTCCTTCACTGGAACATATGTGGCATAATGTCAAAACTTGATGATGTGGATTTTGTTAAGTTTGTTTCATCATTTGATTTTGTTTGTCTTGTTGAGACTTTTGTTGATAAGTTTGAATCCAGTCTATTTAAAGAACATACATTGTTTGTGAAACCAGCAGTCAAGTTGACGCACCATGGACGGCGTTCAGGGGGAATAATTTGCCTTGTGCGGAATGAATTAGTTCCTTTTGTTCGTCATCTGAATGATGACAATGACTTTTGCATGTATTTCTTGTTGGATAAAGAATTCTTCCATTTTTGTAAAGACGTATTACTCATATGTGCGTATATACAACCAGAAAACTCACCGTACTATGCTATTTGTGACATTGATAATGGAATCAGTATTCTTGAGGATAGTATTGCAGACAAGTTGTGTGTGTTTGATGATATTGATATGTTACTTTGTGGTGACTTCAATGCAAGGACTTCTGATCATTCCCCCAAATTTCTTGATGAAAACAGATTACATGAAAATTATAGTAAGGATGATGAAGACCAGATGAAACGATGTTCTCATGATACAGTGTTGAATTCTTATGGTAAAAGAAATTATTAGATATGACCACTGCATTGGGACTGTATATTTTAAATGGTTTATGTAATGGCGACCGACATGGTCGTTACACATACATATCTGATCAAGGTAGCAGTGTGAATGACTATTACATGATTTCTGCAACGTTTTTTGAATATGCCCGTGATATTTTGACACTTGATATACTAGACAGAATAGAATCAGATCATCTCCCTCTTTTGTTGTGCTTTGATAGACAGACAAATTGCATGCCTAGCAGACACCCATTCAATGTAAACGAGTCGCAGTTCATTGAGAAATATAGATGGAATATGTCACATGCGGTAAACTTTACTAACTCAATGAGATCAAGAAAAGTAAAAGAAGAAATAGACATGGCATCAGACTTGATTAATATAGATGTCAATTTAGCATTGGATAAGTTTAACCAAATTGTTAAAGACCAGGCAACGTGCATGAAGAAAAGGGTTCCTGTTACAAAAGAGGTACGCAAAGAATGGTTTGATCAAGAATGCAGAGTAACTAGACGTAATGTGCGTAGACTTCTTAGAAAATTTAAACATACATCAGATAAAGATGATAGAGTAATATTTTGCATTGCAAGAAGAGAATATAAAAATATGATTGTAAGGAAAAAGAAAGAATATAATGAATTAATTCTAAAGGAGCTGTTAGGTTCAATTAAGTGTCAGAAGCTATTTTGGGAAACTGTAAATAAAGTTGTACGCAAAAACTTTCAACCACAAAATAGTATATCTATTGATCAGTGGTTTGATCACTTTAAAAATGTCCTTGAAAAGGAAGCAGAGGAGTACAGTGAAGATGATATTTTAGATGAAGATGTCGTAGATGAAGGAGATGAAGGAATAAACAGACCAATATCAAGAGAAGAAGTATTGTTAGCAGTAAGAAAATTGAAGACTGGGAAATCAGCTGGACCTGACGAATTAATTGGTGAGTTTTTCAAAAATGCGGGGGATTCTACAATAACGTTTTTAGTTAGACTATTTAATCATTTATTTGATAATGGCATTTATCCACAAAGTTGGTCTGAATCGATTATTCTGCCATTGTTCAAGAAAGGTAAAATCAATAACACGAACAATTACAGAGGAATATCATTATGTAACATAAGTAGCAAACTGTATAGTTCTGTTATTAATTACAGATTACAGGAATGGGTTAATTTGAATAACATAACAGGTGAACATCAAGCTGGTTTTAAGAAAGATTACTGTACTATCGATCACATGTTTACTTTATTAGCTGCTGTTCAAAAACAATTTGCCAATAATCAAAAATTGTATGTTGCTTTTGTTGATTTTGAAAAAGCTTTTGATT